>NC_090128.1:8543278-8846308 GCF_040581485.1 Linepithema humile | reverse complement strand
GACTGTTACGCAAGACCGAGCAGGGCACCGGTCGCTATGGTGTCAACATGTTCGCCGATGTGTCGCGCGAAGAGTTCCGAATGCTCTACCTCGGCCTGCGACCGGACCTAAGATCGGAGAACGATATTCCTCTCAAGCAAGCCGAGATTCCAGATATCGAATTGCCGGATACCTTTGACTGGCGGCAAAAGGGCGCCGTGACACCTGTGAAGGACCAGGGTGCATGCGGCTCGTGCTGGGCCTTCTCGGTGACGGGGAACGTCGAGGGCCAGTATGCGATCCAGCACGGCCAACTGCTATCGCTGTCAGAACAGGAGCTGGTGGACTGCGACAGTTTAGACGATGGCTGCGGCGGTGGTCTTCCAGATAACGCGTACAGGGCCATCGAACAGCTGGGTGGCCTCGAACTGGAATCGGATTATCCGTACGAAGCGGAAAATGAGAAGTGCCACTTCAAGAAGAACTTGGCCAAGGTGCAACTAGCTTCTGCTGTTAATATCTCGTCAGACGAGACAAAAATGGCGCAATGGCTGGTGCAGAACGGTCCGATCTCCATCGGCATCAACGCCAACGCCATGCAGTTTTACGTTGGCGGCGTATCACACCCCTTCAAATTTTTATGTAATCCTAAGAACCTGGACCACGGTGTGCTAATCGTTGGATATGGCACAAGCAGTATGTATTCGTTTTTCGGTAGTTAAAAAGTTCTTACAACAAAAAACGATGAAGATTCAGAGAAATGCTAACTTTTTAATATTTTTGATGATTATAATTTAATAGATTACGGCACACGTGATTCGATAATCGAAAATATTCAACTAACATTTTTCTTTTTTTGGACGTCACATTTTTATGTGCTTTTAAAACTTTAAAGATTGCTAGCAATTGCATATTAAAATTATTGAACATGATAATGAACAGTAAGTACAAACGATTTCCTTTCTTTCCAGATTATCCACTGTTCCACAAAAAGTTACCGTATTGGATCATCAAGAACAGCTGGGGAAAACGATGGGGCGAGCAAGGATACTACAGAGTCTACCGTGGAGACGGTACCTGTGGGGTTAATTCGATGGCCTCGAGTGCTGTGGTTGTTTAATGCCCAGGTTGACTACATAAATAAGTTTTTTCATGACAACTTATATTCGTTCTAAACAAGTTATACATGATACATATTATATATATATATATAGAGAGAGAAAGAGAGAGATATCCTTTTCTACTAACTTAACGTTAACTTCGGAATTGAATCCATTTGCCTGCCAAATATTTGACAAATGCGACTCAACCTCGTCATTATGCTTTATAGTAACCACTTGATATGATACTCAGCTTAATTTTGCAACGATTTGGCAAGCGTATGAATCGTCTGGAGCCAGTTTTAGATGTGTATGTTGCGCAAGAGTTTGAATTGAGCTAAATTTAATTCTCTGTGTATTTATATCATGGATGGAAACAATGTAATCGTTGACATATGACAATCCTATTCGTTTATTGAAAGGTTTTAAATCAAATCGTATGGTAACCCGCTGATGTTTTGCAAATATTGATAAAACAATACAGGATAATATATACATAACCAAAGTGTGTTATTATGCAACGATGTTGGGATTAGTGCAATGGAAGATATTAAATGTTAAATAACTTAGCAAAAGTAAATTTTAAGCGCGCATAAAGAATTAGGGTAAAGGATGAAACTTTTGAGATACCTGTATATTTTATAGTTTTTAAGTTTGTGAAAAACAGGCAGCATTTTTTTAGATATTTTATAACGAAGTTTCAAGTTTGCGTAGATCTTGGAGAGTAGTTTTACATACGATTTGTTATAACTTGATTAAATTAAAGAATAAACGAAATCTGTAAGAAAGTAAATATACGAACATTCAAGTAGATGTTCGATTTTTATTAAACGTAATATAAAGAGGCAACTATGCGAAACCACGTCAATTTAATATATTCGAAATGTTTTAGCTTATATTTGAATAAACATATATGAAAAATCAAATTGATATATTATTAAAACCCTTTCAATAGTGAAATAAAAATTAAAAAACGAAATAAATTTTAATACGTTTTCATTAAACTGTAAAATTTATTGCAAATAAGAAATTGTTGGTATTTAGCTTCACAGTTTTTCCAATTTTGATTACAATTAAACGGGAATAAATCATTAGAAGACTGAAATATTTATATAATCGTGAAATTACAAAATTATTTTAACATATCGAATTGAAAAGCATTTATTTTTCAAAATTATGAAAAGGCATTGTGTTTAACGATTATTAAATGTCGAGATATATTTAATACATACATGTTAAAGTAACAAATCTTAATGAAAATTAAGGTCGTAAGGTTGAAATGATAAAGAATGTCTTTTAATGTTGATTAATAAAAGATATCCTCCAATATTCTGTGCCGATTAACAAAGTTTCGATGATGGTAACAAGCTCTACATATATAGTAAAAGACTTAACAGAGAAAATTATGATTCTCACATGATATAAATATAATTTTTTTACGAAAGCGGCAATGACAAAAGTTTGTACAAATGTGAGAATACATGTTACATCGCTTTCAATGCATTTAACATATTGCCGTGCGTAAAATATACCAAGTTTTTGAACATCATGAATGTTATGTGGAATTATGACATAATTTATTAAGAGTCGTAGAAGTAAGCCATTAAATCATTCTTGACATCTAACGTTTTGCAGAGAACACATATACAGATTTCTAGAAAAATCTGTATACCGATGGCAGGATTACATTCTTATTTATCTCAATAAATTTCACTCTTATTTTTTTTCACTGAAAATATTTGCACATATCTATTCAGTTTTATTTTTTGTACAGTATCTAATCTAAAATATACTCAAATATTTGATATTAATATTTAATAAAAATATTCTAATAATTTGAATTTTTCCAAAAATGACAATGGTTAAGAGCAATGATTAAATCATGAGCTTTGAATAAAATAAAAAATACAATAAAAAAGCAAAATTCTGCCAACGGTACACAGTTTGCTCATTACACACAGTAAATATTCATGTAAGACGTTAGATATTGATATACAAGAAATACCATTTACATCTTACGACAGTCAACACACAAGCTCTCATCTCATTAGGTTACCGATGTACTTAAACAATAATTCTTCTGTCCGATGATTTCTAAATCGAAATCGGTAGAATAAAATACTAGAGAATGTACAGCAGAGACAATTAATGATACGATAATCTTACGGGTCTTAAAGGCGATTACGTAATCGACATTAATAATAATTGTAAGATCCCCACTGATTGTAAGGGCCATAAGCTTGCGGTCCGCCTTGGCCGTATTGCCAGTTTTGGTAGTTAGCATAATTAGGATCCGATGGAGGTGGATACTGTTGATAACCTTGCTGGTAGCCACCCTGTCCGCCATACTGCCCGCCTTGGAACTGCTGTTGTGACTGGTAGGGCCCGCTCGGTCCACTGCTGTATTGGTATGAAGACTGTGAACCCACTGATGGTGGCGGTGGCACGTTCGACTGATCGGTCTTCACTTTCTTGGGAGGTGAAGAATCGCTGTAAATATAACAAAATAATCTTTTTAGTGAGAGCATTATTCCTGTTTCACAAGTATAAAAACAATAGTTAATTTAAATCAAACATTGTAGATTACTTATTTAGTAATTCATAATATTTATGTTTCGTAGTCAACGTTTGCTAAATTAGATAGTTGATTTATATTGTTCGATTTATGAAATTGTTTAAAATTATCTTGTACGATTAACTAATTTTATTTTACGTTTTCGGTGGGTACTTACGTTTTATTATCATCACCCTTCGTCTTCTTTCTCTCTTTTGCTTGCTTAATGCATTTTTGGAATTGCTCGTGAGCCTTCAACACTTGCCGAATGTCGGGGCTGAAGTCTTCCAAGAATTCTACTTTACGTTGCGCGAAAAGCACTCTCTGCTCAAGATCCGCATGTTCCCTTTCTATAAACATGTCCATGTAACCCACGATTTCTTGCGTGTCTACAGGTGTTCGTTGCATTCCCAAATCTATTAACTGCAGATACAGTCTGGGATTGTCTTTGTCTTTATCTGCGGCCTGTAAAAAATACGACGTACATATTAATTTCGCTACATGCAGGCAGGTTGACATAATTAATCGGGAGAAAATTTTGCATTTTAAAACGTACCTTCATGAGTATCTTAATCGCCTTGTCAACGTCATTCTTAACTTTACACAAGAACCGTGCGTATTTAACGACAATATTATTAGCAATTGTCCTGTTTTTGCTATTGCTAATATAATTCTCGTACAAAGTACATGCTTTCTCCAAATCTCCACGACGACGCTCCAAGTTTATTCGTCGATACGCCACTTGTAGCATATTAGGCAATACATTGTCAATATTCTCTAATATAGTGGCAGCTTTCTCGAAGTTATCTTGACCCTCCTCGAAAATAGCCCACTGCAAATGTAGATTTGGCTTCTTCGGATGATGCACCATACATGCTCGCGAATATACGTCTCGGATTTTTTCCGTGTTATCTCCTTTCAACGATTCCAAATAGCGCACAAACTGCGAACAGAAAATAAAAATAATTTTAACTAGCATTATGATATTATAATTAGAATGACTTGATAATTAGAATTAATTGATATTTACTTACTCGCATCCAAAATTCATCGTAAAGTGCGCAAGCGATAAGACACCTCTCAAACAAGATGATTATTCGATTTTGATCCTTTTGTTCGATCTCGAAATCTAGATATTCTTTCCAGTTCTTCAACTGACATCGTTCCAGCGGTTTTACGTGGAAGTACGGTCTTTTTATCTGTTAATCATACATTATAAGATTATTATTGCCCTAGATTGCGAAAGCTAATCTGGAATTCATTTGTTCAAAATATGAAATTAATACATTTGAAATTCTTAAATTTGGAATATACTTTTTTACTTACTACGCAAAACATTGTAAAAGACTGACTTCTGTATATTACAATGAATCCACATTTACTGCACAAATAGGTAGAGCTACGGTAAGGAATCGAAATGAGTTTCATTCATTTACAGCAGTGAAATCTTTCAATTCAATGAAATTAAAGTCTCATATTTTGTTCGAAGCCATTCAAAGCGTAATGATCATAATAAGCATTATATTATAATATCACATACTCCTTCCTCATACGACCATCTGGCAGCTACCGCATTGACGTTCGCCTTATGCATTTTGCGCCTGCTGCTGATGATCTTTTCGCGAATAGCACGCGTCTCCTCATCGGTAGGTGGCACTTCGTGAGGTGGTGGTTCCTCGCCGGGTGGCGCGTCGTCGGCAGCAGACGTGGTAGTGGTGTCATCTGATTTTAGGAGGGCCTTCACCTCGGCACGTAGTGCGAGGAAGTCATCCACGCTCAGGATACGATTCGGCAGGTTAGACGACACGAATTCCTGGAAAGCCTCGAAGTGGGAGATGTAGCCGAGAGTGGGCGTCGACAGTAAGCGATCGTACAATGCTGTCACTCTGCTCAAACGTTTCCCCTCCAATTCCCATTTTATATAGCTCTCCCAGAGACGGTCCGACCTGTTTTACATTGATTTGTTATATAAGTTAATTCACAATTTATAATATATAATTGAACTTTTTTATCGAAATAAACATTCTAATACTTTATTGATACACTACAATGCTATAGATCAGCAATTGAAATACTGAGAGAATAAATAAATTATTTTTTATAAAACTATACGAATATCTCTCGATTAAACATAGTACGACGACCGGAGTGTCTCAGAACATGAAAAGAAGTTTTAACTTTTTGCTATCGGTCAATGTGTTAATGAAATATGCAAATGAATGGAGCAAATTGTTAGATCTAGATCACCTGAACTCAAGTCCACAAGCTAGAATGGCTCTCTCGTACTGTTCCCGAAGTTTCTCCTCGTCCTTTTCATAAACAGTTTTACAGTGGTTGATGTAATGCAGCCACAAGTCGACACTTAGCGAAATAGCTTTCAGACCTTGGTCGAACACCTGCGGTAACGGATTTGTAGACCATATTTAGAGCAGTTTACAACTGGGTTGGGCTTATCGGCGGGTAGATCTTATACCTATTTTGCTTTTAGCTTTCGTTAAGCATTACGGTTTTTTTTTTTTTTTAGCAACGTATACTCACATATCGTGCGCGTACTGTAAATAAAGAGATTTAATTAACACAGAGATTGCAGAGCATTGTGCATTCACCTTAAAGTCAGGGAGTGTTCCGATCTGGACGCCACCGAGTCTTCCACCACTTTCTCTTGCTCCCTCTCTGGCACGTGCACGTGTCCTAAGTCTTTGTCTCTGACTTTGACTTAACACCCGACATATCTTACTTACATAAAGTAAGGGTAGCGCATATCTTATGCTTAAGTTTTACAATACTTTCTGTAGTAAGCTATGTGTACAAATGCTTACAGTAAATATAACACACAGTTTCGTCTTTTTTATCACGATAAGGCGCTTCGCAAAATCGGAAAGAACTAGCCATCATCTCACTCGACTTACGTATCATACGATAGAGTATTTGATATATTCAGTATATCGATAAAATAGTAAAATATGTAATATAGCATTTTTGTAAGTATCGCAAGATAATAATTAAATAAGTAATTATTCGATAAACGCAGCGAGTCGTATAGGTGCCGCAAGACGTGCTAGGCTGTTGAAAGGGAAAACCATATTTATGTGCGTGCACACTGCCCACGCGTCTTCCTAACTCGAGCTATTTTCATTAGATTACGTTAATTATAATTATATAATGAGAGATAGCCTAATAAACGTAATATACGATCGGACTCACCGTTTGGACATTTTCGGGGTTCCCCTTCTTCTTCTCGTAATCGGCGAACTTTCTCCAGTAACCGTAGCAATATGGATAACGCTCCAAGAATTTGGTGTAAGCCTCACGCGCAGCTTCCGCATCGTTCTACAAGTATGACAAAAGTCAATTGTTAATTCTAGTTTACTCAATAATTATCTATATTTTTAAAAATAATTTTTTCTCAATCATGTTTGTATGATTTTTTTAATCTTTAGAAGACCGCAGAGCTTTTTTTTAAAATCAAAAATGTAGAAAACAATACATATTTAATGCATAATTTTCTATGAAATATGATACTGATTTTAAAACTTATTCTACGATCCTTTAAAAGTTAATCTAAATTAGATGTTTAATCGATAAAATTAACGTAAAAATTAAATTTCAGGATAAAGTATTATTTCTCTCTGTAGATGACCTTTTACTTACTTCTTGATCTACGTATTGTAAAAGATATGTCCATCCCGTAAAGTCAGATGGATCTTCATTAACAGCTTTCCAATATTTTTCCAGTTCGGGCAAAGTTTTCTTTTTCGGCGATGCTGGCTTAGTCTCTTGCTTATCTCCTACGTCTACTTCGCTCGACAAGGCTACTTTTTTTGTCGGTGCCTCGTCGTTGTTCTCAGATGTTGGAGAACTGGGATCGTATTCTCCTTCTGCATTCAATTTACGCTTAACTGAAAGTAAAAGAAACATGTAACAAACCTAGTTTCAGACTCATAAAAATCGTAAGAGAATGCTATTGGAGATGTACATACTTCCGCCTTCCACTTTTGCTTTCTTTTCCGGCGTTTTACTCATCGACTTTGCCCCGCTCTTCCTCTTCTTATCACTGTCCGGTGGTAATTCGTCTTCAGATACAGATTCAGTTTCGCCCAAATCTGCAGGAGGAGCAGCCGGTAGTTCTTCATCAGAGACCGCCTCGGTTTCAGGTTCCTACATGTTTGAAGTTACATTTTATTCAATGTATCGATTTAAATTAATTACTCTATTACGCAAAGTGTAGAAAAGCAATAATTACATACCTTGGCTGTAGTTTCACTTGGTAACTCATCTTCTGACACAGCTTCCGTATCAGGCTCTGTTTTTTGCGTGTCATCTTCATTCTCAATCACTTCAGTTATTTCTATACGCGGCAAGGAGTCGCTTTGCGACACTTCCATATCAGGTTCTTCTACTTTGCCCAGTACTGTGTCTACTTCTGACATTTCTTGCTGTGAATCATCAATTTCCATAACTTGAATTCCAGTACCAGTATGCGCACTTAAGTTCTCCGAATCTACCTCTTCTGCTTCTAGAATCTCTTGCGTCATCGTAGTACCATCCTCGTTAATAACTTCTTGAAAATCAATCAACACACGTTGCTGATTTGAATCATCATTACTGGCGTCTTGATCTTCCATCTCAATATCTTCACGTTCAGCTAGCATTTCTTTGTCCATGCTACTGTCTTCCATAATTATCCCTTCTGTTCTGATGTTAGAATGTCTCTGTAATAAACCAATAGTTCTAACAATATTTACAAGATAATTCTATATATTTAATGAATAAGTGTGATTTTTCATTTACTTAAAAATGAACAAAAGTGAGATAATTAAATTCAACAATCTTGCAATCAAATAGAAAGATATATATTTAATGTTTACCATATCTTCTATATCTTGTTCTATTTCTTCACTTTGACCCATGTTTATTTCATGTATATTTGCGTCTTCTGAATCTTCCAGTTCTAAATGTAACATAGGAGTATCTTCCTCGCTACGTTGGTCGATAATAATATCTGATAGTCGTTGAACTCCATTTTCCGGGACATTTTCCATTAAGCTTTCTTCTAGTGCAGAAGAACCTTCCTGCAATTACAATTAATGATGAAGTGTTTTCTTTCATGTCATTCTAGCATCCATTTATTTGAATAAGCTATTCTTTATATATTTTATATACTGCATGATACCAAAAAACTTCATCGTAATCATATTTAAAAATGAAGTAAATATTACTTCTCACTACTTTTACTCCGATAGAAATAAATATATCACAGTGTTAGCAAGAAATAAATGTAAAAAATATGATTTATTGAGTTACAATAATTATAAATCTACTATTTAGTAAAAGTAATCATCTAACTTTCACTTGCATATGCCTCCACTTGCAGACTACAACTAAGCTACAGTGGCAGCTTGTTTTGACTAATCTAATTAACACCAGCTTTTCTTTGAGTCATAACGCAGAGCTAACGCAAAAGGAAAATAAAGTAAGATTAAACGCTTTGCTCTGCTTTAGTTTCATACATCAAATTAAGCAATAGCGTCAATCGATGCCGGCACAACCGGTTTCGGAAGATCTGGTCCATACCTCAACCTCCTCGGTGTCGTGAATCTTCCTCGGGGAGCGCGTTGCCCTGGCAAGAAGTTTCTTCACAGGTGATTTCTTCGCCACTACTGTCTTACGAGCTCGACCACCTGATCTAGTACGTCTCACTAGAAAAATCATCAAATATTTATATCGCTTTACGTGTCGAGACGCCATTTCTCGAAATGGCGGTTTCGAAGGCTGGGGAGCGGTCACGCCGGGCGCACATTCTCGGAGACGAGCGACTTTTCGGTAACGACCTGGCGATTGTAGTCAAAATAAGTGGCAATTGATAAAATCAAATTTCTTTTTTACCTGGTTCAGCCATCGCAATTTCAACCTCATCTCCGCTTGCAGAGGACATGTTTTGTGCTATTGATGCAATTTCTGGAATGTAAAGCGCAGAACTGAAACGGAAAATGGCGGCAGTCTGGATCAAGCTTGCCAATAAAAAGAAATGGTTTCTCTGCACAGATCATAAATGCCCTAAACGTATATAAGTGGATACAGCGCGCTATCGCTAGATGCCGCAAAAGTCATTTGTGACGCCATACGTTCGCAGAGTGCGTTATGCATTATTCTATCTTTATCGCTCATTAGCATAAAACAAGGATAGAATGACACAATAGCGCTGATAGTTATGGAACGTTGTTGAATGGAAATATTTAGGATAATATTAAAACTTTGAAAAAAAAAACTTAATATTTGAAATTTTATTCATTTATTTTACAATTTATAAATTTTATTATTTACTTTCTTTAATATATATATATATAATTTTTTTTTTTTTTACTTCTAATTACGTATCCCTCAGGGCTTAAGTTGACAAGCCAATTAAAGAGAGCCCCAATTAAACTGCAATATTTGATTCAATTGCACATGTACGTTTTGCTCAATATTTATTATTGAATGATAATAAGTTATAGCTTCAATCTCTTTATGTCTTCCGGCCGAAAATCTATTCTCAAAGAAGCGATACGTCGAACTTCTGATGGTGTTAATCGCCACGCTATCGCATCCGCGCCGCAGTAATCAGCGAGTTCTTCGACCTTTTCTATACTCAGAATAGTGGCGATTTGTGTTAAACGCGCGAATTTATCTCTTATGGACCATGACGTGGCAGCTGCTAAATAGCTGGCTAACGATCTTATTTCCTTGTCTAATATCAAACCACCTGCCTGAAATGTGCAAATTTGCTGTATTACATTAATATTCTAATTTAAAGGGTAAGAAAACAGTTTACGAGAACAACTTAAATTTAATGTACGTACTCGATTAAAAGTTGACTTCAAGACCACCTTTTCTAAACGCGCTGTAACTTCCGCGGTCAAAAGTCCGATAAGTGCATCGTAATTGGAAGTTGTTAGACTATCTTTGAATCCTTGAAGTAGACTCTCCAGGTTCGTGACTAACGTTTGCACAAATGGCTCGTCTGTTTCGTATCTCAACAATTCATCCTGTATGTATACATAAATACCATTATTTTGGAAATATACAAAATGTACTTATTCCTGCAAGATGTACCTCATTAATATGATGATCTACGGATAGAAATGCATCCACCCATGGAGTAACTCTAGGTTTCACAGCACTGACGCGTAACTGTTCTAGACCGTAATCGATAACACCACGTAAAATTAATATAACTCCCTTCAGACCAGCTAAACAACTATCAATTTTGCCTCTGTCCCTCTTTTGCATGTTGGGAAACGTTGCGTCTATTTCAACACTGAGACTTTTGCACAATGTTTGTACATACTCTGTGCTCACATCGGTATTATTTAGGTATGCCTGGAAAATGACACAAACAATAATTAGATATATAATAAACTGATATAAAAATGTATTTCAATATACTAAAATTATTACAGTAATAACATGATAAGCAATATGTAAACTGTAAATTTTACTTACCAAAAACATAAGACGAGCATATTCTGTGTCAGACGTTTGCAAACGACCGTGCTGTATGCTCGTTTGGAGAGCACTGTACGCTTGTGCCAGATCTAAGTAACCCGCTGGATAACCCTGGCGTAATCTGTTTCTTAATCTGTTTGCAAATTCGCCTTCCAAAATACCACAAGCCATGTTCACGACAGCGCAAACACCGTCTATACTCCAACTCGACATAGCGCGTCTGCAAAAATTGTTTATTATTTTTCCGATAATGTCATAAACTACTAGCTAAATCTGGCAATATATACCGTATGCACTTCTGCACTATGAAAAATACGTCGTCAACCATACTAGAAGTTTGCTGATCAGGATCCAATGCATCTATTCCCAAAGCTTTATTTACGCTCTCCTCGAGAAAATATCTCTCTAATGCAAGATAAGCACCAAGCAACTCTTGCATGCCATGCGCCAATTCGGAATTATTCATAGTCGTTTCAAATTCATTCAATAATTCAGTACGTTGCGTCTCGTCTGTTGTACTGATCTCTATGTCGTTCTGCAAAAGAAATATTATTTATTAATGCGCAGTGTTAAATGATCATAATAAATCATAAGATTATTTAGTAACTTTTTACTTTAATTCTTCTTCTTAGAAAACGTATGTAAAGCTCTGCCCTTGAATGCATAATAGTTATTTCTCCCAAAAGAAGATCGAGCTCTTTGGGATCGAATCTTTCAGGATTTGGTTTTCGCAAATAGTCATTTATTATCTGAACATTCTTGGATATATTTCTATGTTTTGTAAATACTGTAATAATCTTCTTGACTTGCCTATTTTATAAAAATATAAGTTAGTGTACCATTTCTTTAAATATATAAATCTCTAAAACTTAATATATACAATACAAATTCAACTTACCTATCACATTCCTTTTGCAAAATTGAGATGGTCATTAAAAGTCTGCCAGGACCGTAATAAGTTTCAATAATTGGTTGATGGACTTCTACAATACGCGCAATTCCTTCAAATAAAAGAGTCATAGTATCAGCAAAAATTACAGCTGCTCTTTTATCGTTACTTTTAATCTCTAGTGCCACTTGTAGATTCTTCTGTGCAGTCTCATGCAGCTAATATTAAAAATAAATAAGATTAAGTAATATCTTTTTAATGAGAATTACATGACAGAAATATTGAATTAACCAACAAGTTTCTTCAGATTTTCTGACAAAAATAAAAGGAAAACATCACAAAAAAACTTTCTGATTAATCCAATATAACTTTATGTATGTTATATCATACTTTAGTACACAAGTAACTGCAAAATTTTTTTAGTCCTTCTAAATGCATCCCTAATAGTGGAAATATCTTGAAAAATCGTTCAACAGATGCCAAGTCCTCAGATTTGACAGCTTCATCAAATTTATGCGTAATAACTGTTCTCAATTCCATTGCGGCTTGTTGCAAGGTAATCAAGGAACTGCTAATACTAGTGTGATCTTCAGATATGTCTTCAGCTGTTCTTTCCAGCAATTGCTGATCCATTGTTAGGTAACGATAAACATGAGCAGCACCCTGTTCATAATCCTCATTACGCAGAGCAGTTGCTACTCCCTCACTGCATAATTGCAAATCTAATATATCATTTACTCTACTTTGGCATTCGCACACTCTGCTCTGTTAAACAAAATTACAATATTTAAAACTTAAGAAAATGATTAGATAAATTTATGTTCAAAAATTATATTACTCCTAATTTAAGTAACTTACTCTTGCTAAATCCAGCTGTCTCACTTTAGCACTAACATTTTCTGCTAACTCATTAGTACAAGCAATCATATCACAAAATTTTCTTCCTTCTGTGTGTATTACTATAACATTTGGTAACACTTTGCCAATATTTTGTAGCTTTGCCTCTACATGACATCGTCGAGCAAGAATGGCATCTAAATTTTTCTTTATAGAAACCTGTCATCAAATATAATTTTTATTAAATGTATGACAATTATTTTTAATAACATATTTGACAATAAATAAAATCTTAATTTATGTAATTATAAATAATGAAACTATAAAACTTAATTTGTTTATAGAAAATTTGTCTATATACAAGGTATAAGTAATAAAAAAATCATATGCAATAGATTCAAACCTCATCTTGAGATAACTTATCCAATATTTGTTGTAGGTTTTCCTCATTTATTGGTAAAACCATATTATCAACAATATTTCTCTTCCAAATATTTTACACGGACTTGACAGAAACAAAACCGAATTCACAGTAATGTCAAATTTGAGATACAAACAGCAAGTAGCACGAGGGAGGGAATACTGCACAATGCGCAAGCCACGTACATACATGTGAGCTCCGCGCTTTGTACACTAGAAAAGAACAGACATACTATTTCTGTCTCCTTTCTTAATGGCCAGAAACATTCCATTTTAGCTGGAATTGAAAAATTGTTAACAGGAGCACATGAAAATATAGGAGCTCACTCATATAGTGGGTGCCATTTATTGATTAGATAAAGTAACATTACGAATGCATTGATAGTAAATGTACCGACTAGTGTAGTCGGTATACTTACCATCATGTACAGTTATTAGCGTTTTCGATTATACAGGATTTGAACGACCCAGGGTTGGTTAATGACGTCATTGCAACCTCTCCACCAATGAAAGACTTGCATTTATAGTAAAATAGTGATTGATCAACCCTGGGTCGTTCAAATCCTGTATAATCGAAAACGCTATATGAGTGAGCTCCTCTATCATCATGCGCTCCTGTTAATATTTTTCAATTCTGGTTAAAATGGAGCGTTTCTCGCCGTTCCAGCGAGTAATCTTAATTTTTCTACATACTTCTGGGCTACTATTGATAGTTAGGATGCTTGTAAAATACTTAAATAATATTAAAACGCCTTTTTAAAATTTCTGGAAAGTTTTTTATTGCAAAATTCAAAATGTCAATTGTTAAAGAAATTAAAAACGTCTTCTTTAGGACGCTTTTAGGACGTTTTAAAGATGTCTTTTTTAAGACGTTTTTAGGACATCCTAAATATGTCTTTTTTTAGAACGTCACAAAAATATCACAAATTTTATATATTTTTCAATATTTAAAATATCTGAGGATAAATAATATATATGCTATTTAAGTTTACACTTAAGTACTTATTTCGGAATTTTATTTTGTTTACATTATTCAAATTCAGATTGCACTCGCATTTTTGAAAATAATATGCAAAATTTTATCTCGGGATCCGAAAAATTCAGAATATTTCAGTTTAAATAACACACTTTAATATAATTATTCACTCTGAAACTTTGTTTATATAGTTTTATAGTGCCATAATTTGGTCGATGGTACTCTTAAAAAGAGCATTAATATATTCCAATAAAATTAGTTTTAAATAAATTGTAAATAACCTTTCCATACAACACTAATAATTCTTAATTTCATATAAATATACATATTTTCAAAAGTAACTTCTTAAAGCTAATAAAAACAATTAAATAAGTAACATTTTAAACCATAATCTAACACAAATAAATGAGATTATAAATATATTCATCTTACTTAAATAAATTCATCTTACTTCACACCATATTTACCATATTTCTCAACAGCACAGATTTATAACATAAGATTTAGGAGTCTTTGTCAGTTAATGACATGAAAGTTATCAACAAGATGAAGGTATATGCCAGTAGATTTAAAAAGCTAACACCTGCGATGGATTTGTGCAGTCGCCTATTGTCATTCTATGCATCGCCATTTCCGTAATACCGTGATAGTGCACAAAAGCAGCTGCAATCACTAATACATGGAAGATTTGATGGCTCTGAAACTAAATTCAAAACATAAGATACAAAATTGTTAAGATATAATCGAGTCTTAAATAACATGCAACATTTTAATAGATCTTACCCAAATATCAAACTTTCCTGGGAAAAAACGTTCAGGCACCCTTAAAGCATAAAATAATGCACCTAATATATACAAACATCCCATTAATATCAACCAACCAAGGGAGGCTTGGCTAATCGCCTTAAACCAACCTTCGGCGACAGCATAATGTACAGCTGGTATTACCTAAGTAAAATAAAAATAGTAGATATTAATTTGAAAATAAAGCTGTATTGTGTAAATAATTAAAACAACTTACCCCACTAAGTCCAAATCCCATAAAAACTCCGGCTCTGAGTGGACGATAGTTTGGTTCACCAAACCTCTCCCATAAAGATACTACGATACTGGTTATACCAAGGACAACCACCACAGATAGATAAATTAATTTAGGTTGATAGTCACAATAAAATCCATAGTAAAGCCATGGTACAAAACTACCCATAATAAGCATAGCTATGCCACAATAATCTAACTTTGAAAATAGCTTTCCAACACATTCGCTGTGGCAATGAACTGTGTGAAAGGCAAATGACATTCCTAGGCAAATTATAGCACCAGCAAAGAAGGTACCAAATACCAATTTTTCTTCCAATTGAATTTCTATAGGAGGTTGCGTTAGAAAAAATATAGCTATACCAATAAAGGCAACGCAGCCTGTAAAAAAATAAGACATTTGATGAACAAAATTTGTAACTAAAAGTTACACAATATGCTTAAACAAATATGCTATGTATATGCTTCTTGTTATGTAATGTATGCTTTCAAAAAAGTGTACATCAATACATTCCACCAGTGTCCCTTAATATTGCATTAATAAAAGAAGACATACCTAACAAATGTGTCCAAATATTGCCAGTTTCAGTATGAATTCGAAAAATACTTTTGAAACATGCATAAAACGAAGGTAATGGTGGCCTATGACCAGCATGTAAAAAATCATTATCCTGCAGCCATCGTGGCAAATTTCTAAAATGACATTGTTTCCAAGATGCCTCCCATACCTGTCAATAAAAAATTGCAAATCCAAAGCTATAAACTTAACCGTTTAGTCACCAGTGACGCACCAAATTACAATCTAGATTAATTTTCTTTGTTACAATTAGTATCTTACAATTATTCGGCAATGTGATAGTATACATAACCTTATTAGATATCTTTTTACCTTTCGAACAAATTCTTCAGCTTGCTCTGCTGCATTATGAGCTAACGCACCTAGATCAATTTCATCACTTAATACGCCTGCTTTCAACACTTCAGTCATCTGTAATTTAAACAAAAGATGTTTGATCAATTAATTTTTACATTCTTTTAAGACAATGAGAAACATACCTCACAATCCAAAAGATGATCATCTTCTGGAGTTGAAGGCAAAGGACATCCAACTCCATCTTCCTCTTCTGCCAAACAGCTTGCATCATCATCGTCTAATAATTCTGTAACTTCGTGTAAACCAGGTATTTCACTATTTAGCAATACACGATCACTCCATGGAATACGATGTCGTATTCCACCCAACTCTGATAAAATTTCTTCTTTCTTCTTGGCTTCCAAAATGACATCTTCGTATTGTGACATGTTCAAAACTGATATAATAAACTGCGACTCTGAAAATATATTGTTATTTTATCAAATGTATAATATAAATTGCACGACACATTTAATAGATAAGAGAAGCAATGTAGATATGGATTGGTATATCTTGATGTAAACTTTTAATTGTCAGATTATATGTAGCATTGTTTTATAAATCTCTATCTCTAAATATTAACTTACAGCACTATGAATCAGTTATAAATTGTACTGTTATTATTTTCCTGATATAAATCTATTTTCAAAGTGAAACTGATAAAAGTGTACAGTTCTGATACATAAATATTGAATAATACTCAGTCACATGTAAAAATATTAAAAAAGTTAACACAAAAGTTAAATGGTCCAAATGAAAAATAATTTCAGTCTGACAATCAATCGTGAATCAACAAAACCAATTTTGCACAGAGTTTTAAGATTTTTATATTCTGAAGTACACTGTTTTCCAAATATAATTTTTGGCAAACATTTAAACTGTATAGACATTGCAATTTGTTATATAATGCGTGATAAATGCATAACGCTTTACATTGGACTTTAATCCTTCAAGGCAAAAAATTTTTTAAAAATTATTTGTTTCGAATTATACAAAGAACTTCGTTTTCTCTTTGTCGTGAAATAACTGTGGAATGTGATGCATTGCAAAAGCACGCAACAGACATGAAATAAGTATTTATTTATTATCGAAACATATGACTGACAAAACACATCATCGACGGCAAATATATAAATACGAATAACATTTCCGTTGCTCACCATTCGACAATTTCTGCACTGTTTACATTTGTATAGACATATACTTTCAAAAATTTTAAACTGTAAGAATACTAGAATGCCTTCAAAAAAATTACGTTTTGTATTTTGTTGCGTAAACGTTTATACATTGGATCTAAAGTTGCCTAATGGATACCCTTCTACATATAGCACACAGTGGTACGCAACAACGCGTGGCAAGAAGCGACGCGATACCCACACAATCATCGACTGTTTGACATATGGCGAATCGCAGTATAGAGATGATTGGTTTACAAGCCTTTATCTCAAGCCTGTATCAGACTATGCAACTTGTTTCAGCAATTCGCAAGTGATCTAGTAAATTACTATAAATGCACCATACAGCACAGGCTTTAACGTTGCGATGTTGTCGAACGTGCCGATTGGCTGCCAACAATAGCAAGTTGGGAACTTCCGTCAGAAAGCTTTGACTATATGAAAATATGAACTGCTAGAGCCAACTTCACGTTGATAGCCAAGATCTGTAGCGACACCGTGTGGCAACGGGACCAGGAATAACTAATCCATACAATAGTGTGCGTATCAAAAATGTGTGGTGTTTAGTGCATGATGTCGATTTGTATCTTTGATAACCATTTAAATATATAAAAATGGTGTTATATTGTTTTGTGGAAGGCTGCGAATCGAGGAAATATAAAAAAGGGAAAATAAATGACTCCAGCCTGCAGTTTTACGGGTCTAATCCTTGAATTTTTCTTACGTATTTTGAATTTCTCGCAATTTGCCACACGGGGCGGGGCCAAAATCTCGTAAAATATCGAAAAATGTTAGATACATATCTTTATACACAGGTTAGATAGGAAAAGTGTGGGGTAACTAGCAGTCCATATTTTCATAGTCAAAGTCGGAAAGTTATTAGATTTTTGTCCCAATGGTTGCAATAAATTCGAAATTCCACTTCATACGACAATCGTGAACAATATTTGCACATGTAGGACAAAATTGGTGGTACGCAAAATCGCATGCGCTCCAGGAACCAATCAGTGCGTCCGACAACGTCAACAAATGTAAGGTGAAATCCCTTTACCATAGAAGACGCGTCATTGCATCCAACTGATCGATTTTGCATATGGCAAAATGTCAAATAATTAACAGTGCTTTTCAAAATATCACGTAAGCTCAACTCTGATTTAATTTGATCTTCGGTGAAAATCTTTCAGAGAAATCAAGGTATGTACATATGAATCTGATATCTTGAGAATGTTGGTTGTCATATTACTCACAAAATTTTGTTCTCTCAAATATATTAAAATATCATCAACTCAATTACACTTAATAACAGATTGTTAATATTTTTGATTAGAATTCTATGCATGACATAGAAATTTTATCATTTTTCTTTACCTAATTTGTCAATGTTACTCCAATGTTCTTTATCAGTAAGAAAATGGCTACTCTACCATTGCTGTTGGTTGAAGAAGATGTTGAACGAGGTGGCAAGGAACACGCTGAGCATGAAATACAAAATGATTTTGCATATAGAAACAATGTGCATAATGCAGACATCAATATACGAATGGGTAATTATACAATGTTATAAAAATTTGAAATTAACACGTTTATTTTAAAATGTCATGTGACATTGCAATGTAATCATTTGATATAGCTTGATGATATCTTTATACTTAATGTTAAGTAACAATGAAATAATATTATGACTTTTTTTAGGTTTCTTACGGAAAGTTTATGGTTTGTTGAGCATTCAGCTTTTGATGACAGTTGTAGTGGCTGCTGTGTTTGTAATGAGCTCAACTGTGAAGTTATATGTACAACAGAAGTAAGAAATTTGTTAATTCTTTATTGTAAATATGGAAATTAAGAAAAACATTGTTAATTTATTTATTGTTTAGTCCATGGACTATAGGTTTAGCCTTTTTCATGACGATGGGAATTTTGATTGCTTTGATGATAAAGAGAAGGGATCATCCTGCTAATTTGATTCTTTTAAGTGCATTTGTAAGTATGCAAAGAAACTAATTACTGTTCACTCTATTATATGTGGTTTCTGTAAAACTTTGCTTTCAAAATTGTAGACTTTGGCACAAGCATATAGTATTGGAGTTGTGGTATCCATGTATGACACCACACTAGTTCTGGAAGCATTGTTTATAACTCTCACTGTTTTACTTGGCTTGACAGCTTACACTTTTCAAACCAAGCGAGATTTCTCATTTTTAGGATTTGGGTGAGTATCCCTTTTTTTGCATTATTCTGTTTTAATCATATACTTATTCGTTCTTTTTTTTTTACAGATTGTTCCTTGGACTTTGGTGTCTCTTGATCGGTGGTTTACTACAAATCTTTATTCAGAGTAGTGCACTGGAATTAGCTATAAGTATTGGAGGTGCATTACTATTCTGTTTGTTCATCGTTTTTGACACTCAAGCAATAATGCACAACTTATCTCCTGAGGAATACATTCTGGCGACAATTAATATTTACTTAGATATAATAAATTTATTCTTACATATATTGCGAGCTCTTGCACTTTCAAAACAATAAATAGTGTTACCATACATCGTTGTTTATAGAGATATGTGAAAAGCACAAGTTATATAAATCTTTTGTTATTGTATAAAAATATCCAACAGTTTTGAGTATATATATAAGTAAATTTTTATGTGAGTGCTTCTATAGTTCTTGAATTAATAAAAATATAATTTAGTAAGAAATATATATTGGATGTAAGGTTTTAGTATTACAAATATATATCAAATATATTTTCTGTGAAAAAAAAACTAGAAAATTTTGTTTTTGAAATTTTATTGTGTTTTATACGTAAACAAAGAAAAATATCAAAATTTATGACGTTTCCATAGCAGCTGTCACATCTTCTGTATATTTTCCTTTATCTTTGCCCAATGCAGCCAGTCTTCCTTTACTTCGCCTATCAATAATCTTCTTACGATCTTTATCCATCTTCAATTTAACAATAACCGTCTGAAAAAATAATACCGGTTTCAGATAAATTTAAGCAATAAATGTGCAAAATTATAAGAAACTTAATGATAGAGTCAGTGCCAATTTCTCTGCATTAATTAGATCTAGCAAGACTCATCAACTCACATACAGGAAAACCCTGCACAAAGTTTCAAAATCTAGCTATTTATCTAATTCTATGCGAATGGATTTGGTTTAAATCATCATAAATGTAGAAAGAATAGAAACTTAATAAATTTAATTTATCATATACTTATTAATTGTACTGTTTTTACCTTAGAAGGATCAATGCCAACATAGACGTTTGCACTGTTTGCCTTCTCACGTTGAATTCGTTCAATATATATGACAAACTTTTTTCTATAGACTTGGACAACTTTTCCTACTTGTTGACCCTTGTAATGACCACGTACTACCTTTAAGAAATACATCACAAATAACACACATATCTATGTTCAACTTGTATACTTAGAATTTTTTTCGTATATTCTAAGTCTCAAAAATATAATTATAAAATAGAGCAATTTATTTGTACGTGTTGTAAAATGGTAGACTCAGATAATACTCATAGTAAAAGATACTAATAATAATTAAATATTTCAGCATGCGATATTGCAAATATAAGATAATTTAAAATAGTGTAAAGATTAATTTAGATCATAATTAATTTACCTGTACTTCGTCATCTTTGCGAATCGGCATCGATCGCACATTGTACTTTTGTCGCAATTCTTTGGATAGCGGAGCAGACATAAGCCGTCGCCTGATGTGAGAAGGTGCTGTAAAATGCCTCTTCCTGTTTTTCCTGCGTGAGGAAGATACCAGCCGATTGTACTTCATCTTCGTGGATTCTGTAACGAAGACATACTATTTTATCTATCTTCGTCTATTTTCGATTTTAAATCTTCAAAGAAATATAATTTACAATATCAATCGTAACGTGTATGCACTGCTCAAACGAAATGCGTTGCAAAAAGTTAGGTTATATCCAGTACTGACATTAAATCGATACAGTTATCGTAATTTTTCATATGTACGAAAAATAAAATCCGCATATATAAATAATGATTTTATAGATTTTATTTATGTAAAATATCGTCATATTTTTCTTCGTTTGAGTCAGATTCCACGCGATTAATATTCGCTCGACTCACCAACAACAATTCAACGTCGCGGCATTAACTGGAAGGATAATACTAGACTATACATGTCACAAGATACCTAACAGCAATGGCCACTTTCCAACGAAGACTAATGGACCAATGGACACATTTGGTAAAAAGAACACATTATTGTAAACAAATCTGATTCGTTGGATCTAAAGAAACTAGACCAATCAATAACAGAGAGAAGTCTGAGAGGGGCCATGCCATTGTTTTTCGTACGACGCTTTCTCTAGGCCGTACAGTAGCGCTAACTGGATCCATTTTTTGAGCTGGCGGAACTACATGGCCAGATCCATTTTTCGCTATGGTAAAACGGCCGATTGGTGTATGTCTGTGCTAGATCCACAATTATGGATCTATGCGTCGTACGAAAAACAATCGCATGGCCCTTCTCAGTCTTCTCTCTGGTGATACATACATTAAAGAAAAATAAAGAAACATTTTAAAAATCAAAGAGTAACAATAACATCATCAATATTATTATTATTTACATTTGTTATATTTAAGAAAAATAAATAAGCTAGAAATGCAACTAAAACGAACAACGTTCTGCCTATCGTGCACACCACCAGATTTAAAACGCAAGCGTCGAAACTTTATTTTTTTATTGATTTTTCTGAAAATAATAATTTTTTTAAATGAACGGATACCATATGGCATATCTTTTTACTAGACTAAAACACTTTACTTTTATTTTTTGTTAACAAAATTTAATTTAATTTTTAATCTAAATAAAACATAACGTATTATAATTTTTTTTTAATTATGACACGTTGGTATAATATAAGATATATTATTAAACTTGTCTTCACACACACACACACACACACACACACACACACACACACACACACACACACACACACACACACACACACACACACACACAAAACTGTTATTATAATAATTAATAAAATAAATAATAACGAATAACGAAATAATAATTAATGGAATGAATAATAATGAATCATTTATATACAAATTTATAACTATAAAAATTAATTTTTATCCCCTTTATTACCTCAATTCAATTTTAATTAAATATAAATCAATATTCACAAATAAATAAACATTCAAGCATCGAGTATCTATCTATCATAAAAGAAGAAATTTTGCGCAATTAAGTTACTTAAAATTGGTAATAGAAAATGGAAAATACAAATTATATCTCAATAAATAAGAATTGTGTAACATAAATTTCGCATTGTACATCGATTAAATCGCGCATTTCGAAAGATTTATTTCATCGAAATTTATTGCACGGGCAGCCGTGTTCACGCAAAGCGACGTGTTTCGTGACATTTTCATTGCGTGGGCATTTATTAATTTAATTTTTATTCTTATATTTATTCATTTGTGTTATAATACGAAATAGAAAAACGCTCAAAAAACTTTAAAACGCGGAATTTTAATCAAGTAAAATTAATTTCTATATTGGATCATGCTGACAAATCTACAGATAAAAATTTTAAAAATACGATACGATACAAAATACGATAGTAGGCGAAAAATAAAATAGTAAATTATTTATCAAAATTAAAATTCTGAACGCCAAAGAATATCTTATAATGTGGAAAATATGGTATATCATATTAGGAATTTCGACGCTGATTCACGGCATGGGGGGGGGGGGTTGTTTACGTTCGCTCTGTGACCTACGTATTTTATATCCTCTCTTCCTCACTCTCACACTTTCTCTCTTGCACACACTGATCGGCATGTATACATTCCTTTCCCCACTTCTTCCAAATAGTACTTTTCCCAATTTGACCTTATCCTTGAGCTTGAGCTGGATTTTACTATTCGCACGGCGGCACTTGAACGAGACAGACCGTTTCGCGTATCGGCGCGTTATCCCCCCTACTTCAATTCTTATTACTCCTTACAATTTTCCACCTTTCTCCTCCTCCCAATCGTTACCTGTTGCGTACGCTTTATCTTTTACACACACACGCACACACACACACACACACACACACACACACACATTAAAATATATTTTTTTTTTAATACATAAAACATATTTCGTATTATTGTGTTAATTGCAGAGAAAACCAGACTTACACATAGCGTTTGGGGGTTGTTTTGGTCGCGGCGTACGCGCTGTTTACGCATTCCATACTTTCGCTATCTCTTTCTTTTCTATCATACATTATCCTGCTTCGAATTCCCTACGTATTACTTCTGCGCGTGTTATCTTCTAGGCCTGCGCAAAGTCCTTGAGGTATCCTGTGGTATTTTGCCCCTTACCAGTCGCACGGCGACACTCGTACGGGTTGGATGGTCTATGTCATCCCTCCCCCTACCACTCTTACTACTTTCCACAGTTTTCCACCCTCTTCCCCCTTTTCCATCATTACCTGTTGCGTACATATTGTTCGGCGCGGAGTGTCGAACGCGTATTCCGTGCGACAAGCGATATCCGAGTTATACCTTTGTCCTTATACGACAAAATCGCGTCGGGAGTGTGTAAAATACCGTGTGATCGTCGTAATAAATGCGCGTCGGGAGTGTCGTTAATGCCGAGAGTTATAGCGAATCTATAGATGAACGCATTTTTGCTGTATGACAAATATTGGGACACGATTTTTTTTGACTTTAGGCTTGGCTCGGGGGAGGGAAAGGTCGGTTTCAATCATAAAATCTCGACTACGGCAGGGCAATCTTCGGTTCTACGTGCAGCGCGCTAGTTGTACAGATAGCCGGACTGTCGAAGGTAGTCGAGGACGGCTACCGGAGTTAGTCAAACGCTACCGATTGCTTTTCAGATGTCTTGTATCTAGTCAGTTGATTGGATGACTAATCACCTCATCTTCTTCGAGCTTATCTTTGCCTTCTGTTTTGAGAGAATCGTGCCCCAATTGGTAAATGTGGTCGTCTGAAACGCGGACGGAATTCGCGCGTAACGTCACAGCTTGGACAATTCGGTTCGATTCGCCTGTGATGTCGGGAGTGCCGTTTTAAGTATCGCGCGATTTTCGTATTCAGGTACGCATGCGAGCAATGCATACGCCGCGAACGCGTGTGATTCAATGTGAGTGCTTCGAAGGACCACTGAGAGGAGGAGGAGGCTCAGGAGGAGCATCGGGCGCCGGCGGAGCAACTTTACGGTAAGCAATAATTCATTTATTTGTTATTCGCAAAAAATTGCATATAAAATATTATATAATGTAGCGGATATAAAATATTTAAAATACTTTAAATATTTAGTAAAATATTTATAATAGTAAATAAATATTCACTATTTTTAGAAATTTTTTACACATTATTTCAACTAATTAAACTTTTTTCTTTATTCAAAATATATTTTTGAAAATTTTAATTCTTAAAAATTTTAATTCTGTATGCATAGATAAACGAATATAAAATTCAATGTGCGCAATAATTATTTCACAAATATTAATCATTTTGAACAGTACTCTAATCTGGATTTACTTTTTTATTTTGCAGATCAACTTTGTGCGCGTAATCGGTGCTACAAAATATATTCGTTCCGTCGTATAGTATAACAAAATGCGCGTCGGGAGTGCCGTTAATGCCGAGAGTTATAGCGAATCTATAGATGAACGCATTTTTGCTGTATGACAAATATTGGGACACGATTTTTTTTGACTTTAGGCTTGGCTCGGGGGAGGGAAAGGTCGGTTTCAATCATAAAATCTCCACTACGGCAGGGCAATCTTCGGTTCTACGTGCAGCGCGCTAGTTGTACAGATAGCCGGACTGTCGAAGGTAGTCGAGGACGGCTACCGGAGTTAGTCAAACGCTACCGATTGCTTTTCAGATGCCTTGTATCTAGTCGGTTGATTGGATGACTAATCACCTCATCTTCTTCGAGCTTATCTTTGCCTTCTGTTTTGAGAGAATCGTGCCCCAATTGGTAAATGTGGTCGTCTGAAACGCGGACGGAATTCGCGCGTAACGTCACAGCTTGGACAATTCGGTTCGATTCGCCTGTGATGTCGGGAGTGCCGTTTTAAGTATCGCGCGATTTTCGTATTCAGGTACGCATGCG
The DNA here is from genome assembly GCF_040581485.1 of Linepithema humile. NCBI lineage: Eukaryota > Metazoa > Arthropoda > Insecta > Hymenoptera > Formicidae > Linepithema > Linepithema humile. Next base: position 8,820,794 of record NC_090128.1, on the reverse strand, counting down.
AGCAATGCATACGCCGCGAACGCGTGTGATTCAATGTGAGTGCTTCGAAGGACCACTGAGAGGAGGAGGAGGCTCAGGAGGAGCATCGGGCGCCGGCGGAGCAACTTTACGGTAAGCAATAATTCATTTATTTGTTATTCGCAAAATATTGCATATAAAATATTATATAATGTAGCGGATATAAAATATTTAAAATACTTTAAATATTTAGTAAAATATTTATAATAGTAAATAAATATTCACTATTTTTAGAAATTTTTTACACATTATTTCAACTAATTAAACTTTTTTCTTTATTCAAAATATATTTTTGAAAATTTTAATTCTTAAAAATTTTAATTCTGTATGCATAGATAAACGAATATAAAATTCAATGTGCGCAATAATTATTTCACAAATATTAATCATTTTGAACAGTACTCTAATCTGGATTTACTTTTTTATTTTGCAGATCAACTTTGTGCGCGTAATCGGTGCTACAAAATATATTCGTTCCGTCGTATAGTATAACAAAATGCGCGTCGGGAGTGCCGTTAATGCCGAGAGTTATAGCGAATCTATAGATGAACGCATTTTTGCTGTATGACAAATATTGGGACACGATTTTTTTTGACTTTAGGCTTGGCTCGGGGGAGGGAAAGGTCGGTTTCAATCATAAAATCTCCACTACGGCAGGGCAATCTTCGGTTCTACGTGCAGCGCGCTAGTTGTACAGATAGCCGGACTGTCGAAGGTAGTCGAGGACGGCTACCGGAGTTAGTCAAACGCTACCGATTGCTTTTCAGATGCCTTGTATCTAGTCGGTTGATTGGATGACTAATCACCTCATCTTCTTCGAGCTTATCTTTGCCTTCTGTTTTGAGAGAATCGTGCCCCAATTGGTAAATGTGGTCGTCTGAAACGCGGACGGAATTCGCGCGTAACGTCACAGCTTGGACAGTTCGGTTTGATTCGCCTGTGATGTCGGGAGTGCCGTTTTAAGTATCGCGCGATTTTCGTATTCAGGTACGCATGCGAGCAATGCATGCGCCGCGAACGCGTGTGATTCAATGTGAGTGCTTCGAAGGACCACTGAGAGGAGGAGGAGGCTCAGGAGGAGCATCGGGCGCCGGCGGAGCAACTTTACGGTAAGCAATAATTAATTTATTTGTTGAAAATATTGTACACACATTAAAATATTTGAAAGACAAAATATTTACATTAGTTAATATTTATCATTATTAGAATTTATTCGCATATTTTTTTACTTTTTATTTAAATAATTAAACTTTTATAATAATTTTTTTATTACATATTTGCTTAGAAAACGAATTAAAAGTTCAATGTACTCAATATTTTTTTTGATTTCACAAATATTTCATATTGTGAGCGCTGCTATAATTTTGATTTATTTTGTGTTTTACAGATCAACTATGCAGATCAGCAGAACGACAACTCCGCTGCTGCGCATCGATCGGTGAGTTAGTTTAATTTGTCTTTTATTATTAAGATAATGGATCAAATAATGGTGTAAAAATATATAAACGCGAGACACTTTGCAGGTCGTATAATTTTTATTGCCTTATAGTAGTTATATCAAAATTTTATTTTTTCGTATTTTTTAAAAGTATTTTGAGTTGTACGTGCATTTGTTTTTAAAAGAACAAAGTACTTATTTTTTTAGTTAATTTATATTAAATTTAATTATGTGTTACCAATATTATTATATATATCTAGAAAAGATACATATTATACTAGATTATAATTATAAAAATTGTTAAAAAATATGTAACCTGCAAAATGCGTTGTACATTACAAAAAAAGGCAAAGTGTTTCTAATTTTGATTTTGATTGAGCCTGAAGTTGAAACAACTTTCATCAGCCTAATAGCCCTTTGAATCCATATATATTAAATATTAATCATATAATATTAAAAATATAATCATACACCAGAATACTTTGATTAAAATTATAAAAGGTACACTATTTCTTCGATTCATTATCTTAAAATGGATAGGCTAGGACTTAGATGCGTTGATGAATATTTAATCCTGGAATATTTCCTAAATGTATTTCATGATTGACAGATCAGAACAAAATATATTGAATTATTCAGAGAGTTTGTAGAATTTTTTGATGACAGAATTGAAAACAATTTTTATATGTTTATATATCTTTATTTAATAATGTATGCACAAATTGTTAAAGATGGCCAAAAGTTGTCGAAAACAATGGTGCATATATTACTGAACAAAGATGACTCTAAACATATAAAAATTGTTTTCAATTTTATTATAAAAATTATTACAAATTTTTTAAATAACCTAATATATTTTTATTCTGAATAATGTACTTATGTTTATATATTTATTTATATTTTTTTTATATGAGAAAAAATAGAAAAAAAAAAATATTTAAAAAAAAGATTATACATAAAATTAAAAAAAAAACTTGGTAATACATGGAAAAAAAGTATTTGCTGCCGCAGTAAATTTTATATAAGCTATCGTAGCAAAATTTCTTACAGTTAATTATTATTTGAACAGCAAAGAGATTTGTTATAGATAATAATTTTATTTACCGAAATTAGTTTTGTTAAATCTGCAAATTATATTGCTAATATATAATAAGAAATTTATTTTTATCTTATTATAAAAATTTGTATTAATGGCGACAATTTTATTGCAATAGTAAAATAAATTTATTAAAAATAAATTATTTTGTTGTAACAGCGAATTTTAACTTGTTTTCTAATCATAAAAATTGTCGATTTTTTGAACAGAACAGATTTGTTGCATATCGAATAATCTGTAAAAGTAGTTACAGTAGCAAAATTTTATCGCTAACATATTTAACATGCAATAGCAACGATTATTTTATTGCGATAGCAAAATTCCTTTTCTGTGTGTAAATGTGTACTTTTATTTCTACCTTCTCTACGGTAAGTGGTTTATCTTTTTATATCTTTCCAGGATTAAATATTATAAATTGGCGTTGAAAAGCAAAAGTAAGAAAATTTTTAAATACATATGTACCACAAATGTATCACAAATTTAAATTAAAAATGAAAAAGAAAATTCTTTTACACAAACGTAAATATATTAATGAATTATGGTATATTTGAAATAATTGATCTAATAAAGAAAGAGTGCATTTTTTATTAACAATTTATTTACAATTTTAAAATATATATTTATTCTTGCTATACGTCAATTTCTTCGCAATCTTTCCTAGCTTACCCATGCATCCGTGGTCCTATGGCTTAACACTAGAACACTAGAACTATCAAAGCGGTCAAAAAATGACCGGTTTATTCATTTTAGAATAATTATTTAAATTTATAATGTATTTTTTGAGATTTTTTTTTGTTACTTGTGTTGCATTGTGTTAAATAATTAAATTGATTAATGTACTTTTTCTCTTTATCACCTTTTAAAAAGAAAGAAAAAAGAAATAAAAATTGGTATATGTTAATCGTCGGTAGTTCTAGTGTTGATCCCATGGTTGAGCGCGGAAATTCGAAATTCGTGGTCCCGTCGATGATGGTCGAGCACAGATCTCGAAACAACGTTGATACGATTGATCATTGAATAATGATCGACTATCAACAAAAATTTCGGACGCAACTAGCGGAAACTGAGCTGAGCTCTGCGCTAGCGTCCTGTGAGAAACACCAAGGTAGTAGCTCTCAGATTTTGGATGCAAATAGCGGTAACTGAGCCGAGCTCTGCGCAAAAGCATCCTGCGGAAAACTCCCTCCCGAAATTCAGATGCAAATGGCGGTAACTGAGCCGAGCTCTGCGCTAAAGCATCCTGCGAAAAACTCCTTCTCGAAATTCAGATACAAATGGCGGTAACTGAGTCGAGCTTTGCGCTAAAGCATTCTGCGAAAAACTCCCTCCCGAATTTCAGATGCAAATGGCGGTAACTGAGCCGAGCTCTGCGCTAAAGCATCCTGCGGAAAATTTTTTGTACGAACTCTTAGGTATAGAATTTCTAATTAGGTAGGATTTTGTACTAGATAATGTTTTTGGGTAGGTAGGATTTTAAAACTTCTTATCACTTCTATATTGTCTTTTTTTTTAATTCTTTGCTGTCGATAAACTTTGGAACTTCTGCTTTGGCAGTTAGTTTGTAGTTTATTGATGACAAAAATAATGATAAAACTTCGGGTGGGCAAACAGCAAGATTCTCTTTCAAAAAACGAAAGATGTTTCTTGCGTAAATTATGAAAAAGTTTGAACGTTTAGACGTTTAAATGTTTAGATTAATAAATTTCACTAATAAAATATTACTACTTTTTGAATTATAAGAGATACTTTCGATTATAAATAAAAAATCGTATTGTTCAGCTCTTTTTAACTAAAGTATTTTGCATTATACATAAAACTTTTGAACGTTTAAATGATTTTATTGACATATTATTGACATATTGGCATATTATTTTCATTTTGTATTATCTTGTATATTATTTCGATGGAATACAGGATAATATATTAAGAAAAATTGTAATAAGCTAAATGTCCCAATGGCTGGATATGTCTCAATCTCTGAAAATATATGAACAAAATAATTTTTTAATATTCATAAATATAATGTCCGGAAACTGTGGTAAATTTACGTATCCAATTATTTTTGCAAATATTTAATATCGTCGTTTAATAAATGCAAATTTTGGTTTTAAATTTCCGCGAAGTAAATTTTAATTTTTATTATATAATATTAAAAATATTATTTTCATAGAAAACATCACATCTTTAATAATAATTCATTCTTAAATATATTGCCACTGGAACATTTCTCTTAAATATTGTAAACTTGTAAAAATTTTTTTCTCATTTGTACAAAATATTGTATTAATATATTGTATATTATATTGTATATTATATATTATATTATATAATTGTACATTGTATTACATATATATGTATGTATATCACATTGTTGCATCTGTATGCAGCATTGTTGTATATATTTCTTCTTCATTGTATATGTTTTCTGAATTTAATATTATTTATTGTATACTATTATTATATTGTATTTGGTTTTATTAAAATCTTTTCTCGACAAACAATGTATTTTATTTTACAACATTCTTTAAATCCTCTTTCCATTGAAAGAAAGAAAATGATTGTACCAGAGAGAAACCTGAGAGGGGTCACGCTGCCGTTTTTCGTAAGACGCTTTTTCTAGGCAGTACACTAGCGGCGCGTACATCCATTTTACAGCCTGCCTGGAACTACATGGCCACATCTATTTTCCGGGATAATAAAAGAGCCCTGATTAGTTCATGTCCGTGTTACATCCATTTTCCGGGATGGTAAGAGTCATGGTTGGTTCATGTCCGTGTTACATCCACAATTTATTGAACAGAAATACGTCTCGCATATAGATATAATTTATATAGATACAATTTATAACATATAGATATAATTTACATCTATATGCGAGACGTATTTCTGTTCAATAAATTGTGGATGTAACATGGACATGAACCAACCAGGGCTCTTTTACCACCCGGAAAATGGATGTGGCCATGTAGTTCCAGGCAGGCTGTGAAATGGATGTACGTGCCGCTAGTGTACAGCCTAGAAAAAGCATCTTACGAAAAACGGCAGCGTAGCCCCTCTCAGGTTTCTCTCTGGCGAAATCATAGACATAGGAATAAGGAGACAGAGCATAAAATCTTACTTTAGGCGAGGGGAGTGAAGCCAGTTCCGCGGTGCGGGGAATAGCAGTCACGTGAATTTTGGTACCACATTGGCATTAGTGTAGCATAAATGTGGCACCAAAGTACCATGTGACCGTAGTCCCCGCTCCCCGAAAGCGGCTTCACCCCCCCGCGGCTTACACTCCGTCTCCTTATTCCTATGCTATGGGCGAAATACATTTATAGAACGTTTTTTTTTATTTGGGGAAAAAATGAAGATGGCTCTGGCAGCGCCATACAGCCATTTATAGAACGTTTTACCAGACAGTAATTATATTTTAAGGCAATATCGCATTTGCACGACAAAATTATCGTCAAGAAACATTTTGTTGTAAACAGCTAATTAATCTGAATATTCTAAAAGGTGGAACACATATAATTATGTAAAGATATGTTATTATATACAAAAAATTTAATTACAATATAATAAAATGAAATACGTATAGTGCTTGTAATTATTTAATAAAAGCGTAAACTTTTGAAATTTATATATTTTTAACATATTATTACAAGAGCAAGTTAACATAATGAATAATTTAAATTCATACTTGGTGATGTAGAAAGAATAACATATAAATATTCTACGGAATCAATCTCGCGATGTAAAAAGAGATATACACGGTATTTATTGAAGGAAAAAAATCTGCTCTCTCAATAAATCATTGCAACATGATAATATTTATACTAGATTACAGCTTCTTAATATTTAATCGGTTCTTCAGAATTCTATGTACATGAAAGTCCTCATATAACTATATATATGTAGAATGCATATTGTCGCATTTCTTTTCAGTCACACAGTCTAATTGTCGATCAGATGAATTCAGAATCTTCTTGAAATTTCTTTAAAATATTTTTCTTTTAAGAAAAAATATACTTTAACATCATTATAAGACAATTAAAGAATTTGTTGAGCGAAAAGACTTTTGACAAATCTGAGACATTCTGTACATATACAAAACTAATCAACATCGTAACGAGAATTAATTTACAATAAAAAAAAAATATTTTTTACAAGTACTCTTTACAGCTTGCATTAGCCACGCATGCTCGTTTTAAGTATGCATTATGAGAGAGATTCTCTAGAATGTCATCAGGCTACACAACCATGCAAACGTACAGTGTATGTATATTTGGTGTTATCCTTTGATTTTTAGTGCAATGTAAAACCAGATTACTTTGTCCCTCTCTCGCTATATAATGATATATATTAGATCTTCTACATAAGGAGTGTCGTTCATTTTGTAACAATGCATGAAGAATTTTGATTCTTATTTTGATTATGCAGACAAAACATATTATTTACAAAATATGCATGTGTACGCCTTGGTTAATTATAAATCAAAATATAGACGTATATTTTTTGCAGTAAAATTTGAAATATAGTTTCCTTATTGAGAAAAAATAATCATCCGAGGAACAAAGCAATTCTAGTTTACAGATATTTACTAAAATATTCGTCTGAAGTAGAATACTCGCGTTACTACCATAAACTTTTGTTATAAATAACGTAACTATAACCGAACATGGTGACTACAGCTTAACATTATTACATGAACTTTACCATGTACATCCAACGTTTTCTATGTATATGATACCTCAAAATCGTGATTGTTTAAAACAAATCTAACGATCTATATTACTTGCCGTCTACCACTACCGCTACATATAATTACATATAACGAATATTACAAATTTCCGAAACGCTCCAACAGCACTCGATCATGAATTGGATTAATTAGTATAATTTTTTTAAATGTAAAAAATATACATTCGTGCCTGTGAATTGTATATAACTGTAAAATTATTACAAATTCTCTATAAACATACGTACATACACAACAGTGGTCGATAGATTATCCTTTCTTATTTCAAGTTATTGATTAAATGGGCATTAACGAAATTATTCCTTTATATGGTATACAATGCATACAAAAGATATGCTCGATACCTAGCGGAGTATTAGTGTCTTTCACAATGCAATAAGACTTCAAGATTAGGCATGGGCGGATTAATTTAAGTGTATCAATGTATCGTTATATTGTAGTATATAAATTATATAACAATCTATACAGATAGAGTTTATACCAAATATTTCTAGTATCAAATTATAAACTGGCTTTCAGAGTAATAATTTGCACTGTTTATATTTAAATTCGAAAGCTGTATATCGTTACGAAAGATTAGCGCTCAATCCGGTGATCAAATAGTATTTTAATTAGCGTTACTATGTTATTGATTTCATTCAAACGTTATGTGTAAAAATTTCGAAACACATTATCGCCATTGTTCTCGGTGACTCTATTACTCATCATACAAACTGCCGCGCCTAGGTAGAAATTATTCAGTTCCTGAATGAGTTACCGCGATATATATATGTACAAGTCATAAAGACAATTGGTATACAAGCATACCAATTATGTAACCCACGCATTTCAGTTCAAGACAGTTAGATACAAAATTACGCAAATTATATACGTATTCTCTCGTATTCTCGAACGTCGCTTTAGCCCTCGCTTACAGAAGACAACGAACTACGCGTAGATTCAGTCGTATGGTGCGCCAAGTCGAGAAGATCAGCTGGCAAGCATAATGGTATCGCACTGGGGCCATAAATCGCCTCTTGCTCCTCCAGTTGCAACGCGAATTGCTCCTCAAGCTTCTGTAATGGTAGAAAAAAATATTAGAAAATCTGTTTTCGTGCACACAGAATGTAAATGATAATCTCGTGCGACTGAATTAGCAATATGATAGCAAGTATTTAAATCTAAGAGGGAATGCGTACAGAATCAACTATCTTATATTAATATTTACAGAATGTCTGCAGATGTATCTGAAACATAGCTCAATGATCTTTTACAACGATATTATAGACTAACCTTGTGGCTACTTTGCACATAGCTTTGAAATCCAATTTGTGGAATCTCTTTTTAGATCTATCAGGGTTTTTCTGAGGTCACATTTAAGTGAGGACTGTATTATGAACTAGTGTATACCTTATTAAACAACCACAGGTATGGGAAACCTTTAAGGAAACCGCTCAGTACACGTTACTTTGCTAACTTTGACACATAGCCCGCGGTAACCACACTTACCCTGTTATTTTCATATTTAACGCTCAAGCTCATAATGAAGCAACATAGTTTATGATACAATTACATCGAAATACATGGACAAAACTACAATATGTTGCATGATGAAATTCCAACATATAATCCTAAGAATAAGTATGTAGCACAAATTATTCCTTTTAGCTATATTATTTCGTCTCTTCTAATAAATATTCCTCATTAATACTCTTAACTTAATTCTACATTTCTTAATAGATTTTAGATCCAAATTAATTAATTAATATAGCTTCTTCGCACTTTTTTCTTTTTTTTTCAACCACAAATTGATCGAAAAATATTCAATAAAAATGAGAGAAGCACGGCGGAGACATTAATTGACATACATATATGTATATGTAGATCTGCACAAACTAAACTTTATATAGATCTCAATTAATGAGAATCTTATCTGATCTGTGTGTATTTTTTCGTAATCTTGAAATCATGATTCATGAGAAATAAATTAATCTGTCGTATTACACAATATGATTTCATCCGCTACATGTCCCACTAATTTTTATACAAAAACTAAAATTATGTATTATCTTTCTAAGTTATCTCTAAATAACTACATAATACATCAATACACAAGCCAAACATTATTGCATTAGCACTAAAGCACCAGTGAGTAAAGCAAAGAAGATTATTAGTGGTTATTCATGATCAGAAGTGTTAAATAAGTAGGAAAGTTTTACATATGTTCACAAAAGAAACGGTACAAAAAATCCCAGTAAATTATAACGTGTTTCAAAATTTTAGAGGACTTAGAAATTGTCCCTTTGCTCTTCTACAATTTTTTCAAATAAGGAATATATGTATACACATTCATGTGAATATATCCATACGATACGCATATGAAAATAAAGTTTAATATTCGTAGAAGTTAGAAAGATTTGGAAATATATATATATTCCCTTTGATATAAATACATGTATATTTCTAAAATATTTATATTTAGAAATGCATATATGCGCATACGTTAACTTGTATATTTAAAAAAAAAACATGAAAATGGAATGTGCACACATACTTTGGGTGAAACTTCTATATATGTGACAATTGAACAAAATGTTACAAATAACAGAATGATTTAGCTAATATCTACGGGAAGGCGGCATTAAATCTGGCTTGGAGTAACTTCGTGAGAGCATGCCGTTCGATACGAAAGTGCCCGAGTCCGAATTACAAATTTTTAACGACACTCTAGGTATTGTGAAAGACGGAGAGGTGGGAGTGGAGCGTGGTAAGCGTGAAGATCCTCTCCAAGTGTCAAATATTGCGTTTTTAGTGTAATCGAAAAGGGGAAAAGAGAGACCACTAAGACCAGAAGAAGGCAAATAGTCTTGATAGCGCTTTTCCAAGGCTTCCATATCAGCTGCCAGATCGGCTTCTATCTTCTATAACAGGTACATCAAGACTTATTTCAGACTTGTGTTACGATTTCACTCGACACGTTGTGTACTTAAGTATTTCGATTATAGAGTCGTATTTCTTTTTCTCTTGCATTTTCTCGCCGTTTTTTTTTTTTATCTTGTTTTACAGCAACTTTATTTTATTAATATAATGATTAGTCATGCAGATTAAGCTCTGCGCAAAGCGACGCCAGCTGGATGCAGAAGCGGACATATTTCATTACAATTGTTGAAATAATCAACGGTATAATAATCGACTTTGCGTCCATATCCCGGTCCCGCATTACGACTTTGCGTCGATTTGCGCTGACCCACGGATTGAACTAGATTCTCACACTGTTGCAGATGCGTAAAATAAAAACATAATTTTTTCAAAGTAAAGCACATCGCTAAACTGATAGAAAATGAAAAAAAGTATTCACTATCAGGCCACTGCCAGAGATTAATTTTAACATTCATAAAACATCGATAAAACGTGATTTTAAAATCAACTCGATTCAACCATTCAAACTTTGCATGCATATTTACCTGCTTTCGGGGTTTCAGTTGCGCCTTCCACTCGCGAATCTCCTTGCCGTAAGCCTCCTCCTGTTCCTTCAATTTCAGCGTCTCATGCTCCATCAGCATTTTCCTCTTTTCATTCTGCAATTGCTCCAATTCCTTGATTGTGGCGTCGCTCTGAGCTCTCACCTCCTCGAGCTGTCTGGAATGCTTCAATTCGAATCTCTGTTGTTCCGCTCTGTATCTCTTCTTCTCGTTCTCTTGGAACTTCTTCAGCTTCTCACGCTCGGCGTCCGGATCCGGCGCGAGCACGGACGACATCGAGATCCTCATCGATTCCCGAAACATCATCTCGCGCGCCTTCATCTCGTTGCGAATTCTCTTCGGCAGATTTCTACGTTCCACCGTCTGCCGCTTGATCAATTCCTCCTCCTTCCTCTGATTCATTCTCTTCATCTGTTCCAGCTCCTTCTCGTGTCGTATGAGCATCTGGTGTCTCTGCAGGAAGAATATATCCTTGAGTTGTTTCTTGAGCAGCTGCTGCCGCTCGTGTATCTGCCGCTCCTCCTGTTCCCAGATATGCGACTCCCTGGCGCGCATCAGCTGCTGCTTCTGCTGCAAGAATTGTCTTTCCATCAACGCGATTTTCTCACGATGGCCATCCGATAGTCGCCTCAGCGAAATCTCGTGACTCTCGTTGAGCTTCTCCAAGAAGAGCTTCTCCCGCTCCTCGTGCTCCGCTTCGAGCTTCTCCTTCCGTATTTTAAACGCGCTCTTTCGCTTGTCCTTTGGCATCAAATCTATCTCCTGTTTGAGCAACCTCAATTCTTGTTTCAGGCCCTCCCGGAATAGCTTGAGTTCCCTCTCCTGCTCACTGCGGATCTTCTTGGACGCCAGTCGCAGGTCGACCTCCTGCTGCGCCTCGGCGCGCTCAATCTGCTGTCTCTGGTGTCTGGCGAGCGCTTCCAGCTCCGCCTCAGCATTGCGTTCGTAGAGTTGCCGTTCCTGCTCGAATCGCTTCTCCTGCTGATCCTTGTTGAACTGAGCCTTCTGCGCCAGATCCTGGAATTGCTTCTGCTCCATCTTCTGCAGCATCTTCAACTCCCGCAGCTCCTGCTTCCGGAATATCTGATCGTCGTACACCTTGCCGTTCTCATCGTCGCCGTATATCACCTTCGAAGTCGTTGTCGTCATCACAACGCCGTCAATCTCGAATTTTCTCGTGCGTTTCCTCGTCTTCTTTTTCAGATTCATCATTTGTATGTCCTCCTTTGTCCTGGTCGGCCGGGATACCTCACGATTGTAATCCGGTTTCCGGCGCAACACGACCTCCTCATCAACTTCCGCATGCTGGGTTTGGTTCAGACGATTCTCTTTGTTTGATTCTCTGCTGTCCTGGCTGATCGTGGTCGAGATGGATTCGGCGTCGGAGCGATCGATACTCTTGCTTGGCGTGTGCGATCTTATGGAACTGGAATCGCTCTGGGACCTGGAGCCCTCGAAGCTATCCGGGGAAACCCGCTTCTCCTTCCCAAAGCCTTTAACATTCACTTCTTTCGGCTTGACCGTCTTCACAATTTTATCGTCGACGTGATGCGGCAACTCATTCTTGATCAACCCGTTCATCTTCTTTGCATTTCGTCCTTCCCTCTCGTAATCGTCCATATCTGAAGACTCGATGGTCGTGCTGGCGACTATTACTTTACCGCTCTCGTCCCCGCTGTCACTTCTCAGACTCGATCTCTCGTTCGAGCTCAGATCGCTGTGAGACGAGCCGGTACGTATAACGTTGTGCTTCTTGGATATCGACGAGTCCTTCACCTGCTCCTTGTCATCTCCGACCGTGACCACTGAGACATGACTGGTGTCCTGCAGCTCGTCCACGATCGGACTTACTATAACCACTTCCGACTCGTCCAATTTCTTGCCGATCCTCTTGGACACTTCGGTGAGTACAATAGGCTGTTCCTGCGGCGTGTACTCCAGACTATCCAGACTAGGAAACGTATCGTCGTCAATAGAATTGTCATTCACTTGAGTCTTGTTCATCTCATTGGCGACGATAACGACTTCCGACGTCGGTGAAGTACGACGTGGGAAGGGCGCCGTCATCATTGTAGCTGATGCTGGGGGCGCGTCCACCAGCACAGGCGGATGCGTCGTCACAACGGTCACCTGACTAATGTTACTCGCCAGACTGTTTGACATGTCCGGCGAGTCGGCAGTAATACGAACGGTCGATGTGTTTAAGCGTACTTCTTGTTCCGGTTGAGCTTTTCCTGTAATGTGATGCGTGATGTAAAAAAATACGGGAACAAATATGTGCATTTGAGATTAGATTCGCGCAAAAGGTTCGTCGTATTCATCAAAGTAAGATTAAAGAAAAGATTAAACAGGATTTTAAATAAATTATTATAAATTAAAATAATCACTATTGACTTCAATACTTTTTCTTAATTTGAAAACAAGATTTTATATGTCTGATTTAAAAACCTTTTACACCAACCTAATAATAGAATATCAAACTTTTTACCAGTAATAACGACTATGTTATCCCCGCTGCTTCTTCTCGAACTGTTCCTACTTCTGATCGGCGTTGATGTAATCACCGATACATTAATTCCCGAATCCTGCTTTTCCAAGTTCTTGTCGTCGCTCATTATGTCCTCCATTTTGGCGCTATCTGCTTTAACATGTAACTCATCCGAGAAGCTTTCCAGGGAATCGTTCCTGGATGATCCCACACTGCGACTCTTAGCGGGACTCTCAGTCTTTGTTACACCCGACTGCGTCTTAATATCTTCCGTCGAACTAGCTTTAACATTACTCTTCTCCGACAGATACGTCGACGCGAGGGATATGTGTTTGAGCGTTTCCATCGAACCATCGCTTATTTTCTTCGCAGAATCCATGGACAATCGTTTCTCCAATACGGCATTCAATTTCTCTCCGACGGATTTCCGCTTCTCCTCCAAACTTCTGTAATCTTCCTTATCTCGAGATTGCAATTCGTAATTTGTTACGTCGTCAACGGATAACAGTTTATTTCTCGTTCTAAATTAAAATATTATTTTTTGATAAAATCTTTTGGGCATATTTCCAATTTAATGGTCAAGTTTAAGCACTTATTAATAAAAAGATAAATAAGAAATACGTACCCATCCTTATTCTCTAAAGATGACTGCTTGTATATTATCTTCGACAAATCTTCAATCATCTCTGGCTTCACGGGTGCCGATTTGCGCTTCTCATTTACTCCCAATTGCTTCTTCGCAGCGGGATTTGATTTGTTTATTAACTTTTGCTGACTCTCGAATCTTTTTATATTATCAAATAATTTAGCGTTGTCTTCACTTTCTGTTCTCTTTATGTTTTCAGAACTGTCCAATTCATTTCGCACCTGATTTTCGATCTCTAAGTTTTTCTGCTCTTTAATATTTGTTACCTGCTGATTCGCCGTTTTTTCATTTTGAGAAAGTTTATTAATTTGTGGTTTGTCCTCCACAAATCTCTGTTTATCCGTTGAATTCGTCATATTCTCTTTTTCTTCTTCTTTCTTCTTTTTCTCCTCGCTATCTTGACGCATGGGCGGTGGCGGGGGCGCTGGCCCTTTATCTCGAGATAATCTACGCTCACTTGTCTCGCTCGGTGGTTTAGGTGCCTGCGCAAATAATACGTTAAAATACATATATAACAATGATTCTCAGTTCTAATTCAGGATATCCGGTTGAAAAAAAATATATAGTACAAAAACATATATTGCTCTCTATATAGTATAAAAATAGATATTATTCTCTACACGCAGAACCAACATGATGATAAGCTATTAATTGATAAACTATTGAATTATATCAAATACCTGCTTCTTTTCCGCAGAAGGCTGAATATTCTCCTTAGATTCAGCCTTACGTAATCTCTTATTTTTATCCTCTTTCTCACCATCCCGATTAATTTCACGTTTGTGACTTTCCTCTTTCTTTACGGACGGAGGTAATGTCACAAGATTTTCTTTTTCGGTAACTAAAAAATGAAGGAATCAGTACATCTTACAATGTCATATATACATTAAGTATGATTATAATACTCACTCTTAACATCGGCATCAGGACGCGTAGGAGCGGAGTCATCTGTGATTTGATCCAGCTCCAGAGGAAGCTGAGATGTGCGTTGCTCCTGAAATATTAATATATACATTATTTACAGACAAATATAAAAAGGAACAAATAGCCCTTTTCAATTCTTAATCATTTAATCCCAATTACATAGTATAAATGATATAATATTAAGTAATATGTAATTAAATACAAAAATATAAACTAAATACCAAAATTTATAGAAATGCAATCACAATTGACATTATTTGTTATATAAAAAATAAACAGATCAATTGAAATAGAATAATTAAAGGATAAAACTTGAAAATATTTTTTCATGCTATATGTAATACAGAATATCTTTTCTCACAATAGCACAATAGTATATATTTATCTGAAATTTATATATTATGAAAGATTAATTATCAATCAGGATTAATCAATCACATTGACGCACAAAATACAGCAGCGCAAGCTAACTAACGCTACTAACCTGACATATATTGGGGTAATGAGGCTGGCGAGGGCCAGGAGAACCGCATGCACAGCCAAAGTTATAATAACATTATCACAACATATCCATAATCACATCGTATTTTATATATATATAATATTCTACCACAAATACTACCGTACAGAAATTTATAATCATTTATTCTCTTGTTGTGACTGAACAGGAAAAACAGAATTGGTATAACAAACCAATATTTAGTTTTAAACACATGCATTATCGTGAAATTCAAATGACAATTATACCATGCGTATTCACATATAAATACGAACAATCACGTTTATCTTATTCAAGGGACTTATAACTTATTAATAATTAAATTGTTCTTGATTCTTTGTAAACATCTGTCAAAACTAGTGGTTCTAATTAATTCAACAGTTGATCGACAACATCTTAACAATTTATATCTCGCCATTTTACGAATGGACAGGGGCAAATGAGACATATATGCTTCACCCAGAAGCAGCTTACCAATTCGCTGATATTGTTCTCTGTGTTTTTTCGTTTTTTTGGCCTTCTATAATAATGGAAGCATGTAACAATGTGTAATACATGTTAATTCTGCATGGTCAAAAAACTCTATGTGTGACTATTGATATCTACCATGCTATTGGATTCAGACGTAACGCTCCTTCGCGTTTCTTCGCGAAAGAATAAATTTCTTCGTAAGGAAATTAAAATTCTGATATCAAATCAAGTATGCAAATCGTGTGTGCAATTTTAATGCAACTATAGTAAACTAATATGAGAAACACGCTATGTTAGAATGTTTGCAATTCGTATAAAGCACATGATTAGATTTTAATTCAAGAATCATGCAAAGAATATGTGCTTGTATAGTACGCAATATGTATTTTTCTTATTATAAATATTCATATCATTATTATATTCAGTTTTATCGATTTATAATCATCATGTTACTTCTTTTGCATATATTCTGCATAATTAACATGTATATAAGGAATTAGAGGTGGAATACAAGAAGAAAAATAAAACCTACCTCTGCTTCCTCATCTACTAGCTCCTCTTCGACAACATCTGCCTTATATTCAAGTAATAAGTCCCTGACAGGCTTTGGATCTAAATTTCGGCTTATAAACGGATGTTTTAACAAATCATCAGCTGTGGGTCGTGTGGTCGGGTCCTTTATAAGTGCTTTAGCAATAAAATCATTAAATTCCTTACTCCATTTCCCAGGCTGATCCAGTTTCGGCGGATCACTTTTCTGTATTTTAAGTAACACACGCATCGGTGACATTTCATGATTCGGTGGCTCCATTTGTGCAAACTCTATAAGAGTTATACCAAGAGACCAGATATCCACCTAAAACAATCGAGTTGACATTTATAGTTTGACATTAGAGCAAAAAGTCCAAGAGATACATTTATATATCAAGTACCTACTTTAAAATCGTAAGGATTGTCTCTAAATGTTTCACACAAAACAACTTCGGGTGCCATCCAATAAGGAGTACCGATAAACGTATCATGCTTCTGTAGAGTATGCTTGTTTTTTGCAGATACTCCAAAATCAGCTGCAATTAAAAATAAAAAACTTATTATATACGATGCTCAAGATATATTAAAGTATTCAAGCCTGGTTTTAAATACTTACCTAATTTAACACCACCTGCCATAGTCAGTAAGACATTCCCCGCCTTCAAATCCCTGTGTATAACTTTAGATTTGTGTAGGAAGGCAAGACCTTTCGTCATATGCTGACATATGTACGCTATCTGCATTTCTGTCAGTGCCTTTTCCAATTCAACCATTATGGAATCCACAGCACCACCATCACAATACTCAATTAACATCTGTAAAAGTGTTTTAAGTAATTACTTAATTACATCATAGAAATTATTGTTTAATTTATTACGAAAGAACTTTCAGACGGAAGAACAATAAACTGAATTAAAAATACTTTTGCAAGAATAAAGTAATATACCCATAATTTTCCTTCGACGAAATAGGCTTCGTGTAATTCAACAATATTGGGATGCTTGCATTCTGACAAAATATCTATCTCGATCATAAAATCGCTAAGATCATCTTCTCCCTCCAACGCACACATTTTTGCAGCGGCAAGATAGTTGGACTGCTTATGCTGCGCCTAAAATATATAGCGACAATCGTTTTGTAATATATAATAGACCAAAACTCAATAGTATTTTTTACAGGATTTCTTTGAACAATATTACCTTGTAGACTTTACCGAATGCACCATCTCCCAATTCACCCACCATCTCCCAAAACTCCTCTGGATTACAGTCCATTTTAATGTTGTTGTACAACTTCTTCTTCTTCGCATCATTACCACCGAAGTGGAATGCTTTCCTCAGATTCGATAAGAACGACATTTTGGCAGTTGTACTTTGATATTATCGCACGTACACTCAAAATGGACTATTATTACAATTTGAACGCACTGTAAACTCTCAACAACACTCTTCACTATAGAAAATGTAGGTATTAACAATTGTGTATTAAATTTATAATAAAATAGAACTTTATTTAGTGCTCAAAAGAGCTTAGTAACCATTATTCCTCAGCACTATGATATATGGTGCATGTAAGAGAATGTCACTTTACATAGTTGACATTATATTTTAATATCAAGATAAGTTTTTTAAGCACAAATATCTTTTAGATCCCTGCTGGATACCAGGGGACCGTGCCACACCACTCCCGCATCTTTGTAAACTCAAAGTTACACTTCTTAATTGATTATTCTTATGTTCAAACTGTTGTGAGCATAGATACGAAGAGGGCGACCCATTGCTGATAATCTTCAATAATTATACGCGCAATGAATATTGAATCAAGTTCTGAAACAGAAAAAACACAATTTATTACATCACCAAATGTCTACTAATAATACTATTATTAATTCATTTTTCTAATATACTTTATACTTGTTCTTATAAAGATTTGAGAACATTTTCTAATTAGCATAATATATAACAATAATATACATTTGTTCCTAACAGTCTAATAATAGTGCATAATGTTGAAATGCCATTGATTGTAAAAACTAGGACAGACTCAGTAGAACAACATTCTATCAGACAAGATCTCCATGTTTATGCTGGTTGAGAACCAGAAATTAAATGTGGCATGTACAAAGTTCTAATAAATGTGCGCATAAAGTTCTTTAGAAAGAACAATTTTGTTGAGAAATAATACACATGTGCATTATAAATTACAGATGTAAGATAAGGCAATAAAGTTAGAGCAGATATCATTGATAAGCTAAAAAAAATTTACTATCTGTGATGGAGGGTATTGTCACAACGTATGAAGGAATGTGTCATAAATACTTCTCTTTGAGAATTTATAACATAAAAATTTCTGTTCTTGTTACAAATTTGCAATTTGCAATTTGCATTTTTTATTCAAATTAGCAATCTACTATATCTTTTTCTACATTCTCTTTAACATGTAGACATAAACAATGCTGTAATCAGACTTTCAAAGCGCAAAAGCGAGACGCCAGCATATTTTACACGGTTTAGTGTTTCCTTCCAAGAGAAAAAGAAGAAGCGGCAAATGTGTCGATTGCAGAGTATTTCCTTACTGGTAGAAGCATTTTGTGTGGGCAGCAGGACTTGCAAAACGTCTGGTCAGCTCGGGAGACGGAAAATTCGATTAGGCGTTAATCAGAATACCGATGCGACCGTAACGCACACGCGCGAAAAAAAAACGCATGTAAGAAGCGAAATGCGTTCTGCTTCGCGATAATCCTTTTTAGCACGACGAAATGATCTGTCGGCCGCCGCCACTCCTGATCGATGTCGCCCCTGCACTCGGATCGCCTTTGCATCTCGCGGTAAAGCGATTATCACGGAAACGCATTTCGCGGCGAAATCCGCTGTTTCGCGAACGCGACAGCGTAACAGGCGATAAGTAAACGAAGAAAGCGTGCGATGACGAGAGAGAAGAAGAGAAAAAGGAAGAAAGGTCGAACAAAAATCACCGACAGGTGTTGATGTCCGGTCACGCGGCTTGACACAATTTTGACAAGTAACCTTAGGTCACGTCTGTACCGCTGCAGATGCAGTCGCCATGCGAAAGCGCCGCACGACCGATTTTCGAAAATCCTGCTCTCTGCTCCGCTCTACTCCGCGACTCCTACATACTAATGCAACCGCTCGCGAAAGCGGTTAGCTCTCGTACGAACACGCCCCAGACACACCGCGCCGCGGAAAATCGGGGTACGCACGGCCGTTGACGTGCGAGAGACGGTCATCATCGCCGACGACCGTTCGCCAGATTGCGTCGCGTCAGACATCGTCGACGGATGTAATCTATAGATTGTGCAGCTGTATTGTTCACACACCTACCTACAAATTCTTTTCTCCGTCTCTCCATTTAAAGTACAAGTACAGAAAATTTCACTTCAGATGCGGAAAACGTAGAGAAATGCAAGTAGAGTGAACAGACCTCTCGACACAGGTGGAGAGAGAGAGGCGCCGTACCGCTCTCGCTTCAGGCGACTCCGCCGAGACGACGATTTGCGTGCAACTTGAGGGCGGACCGAGCGCGACGACTAATCCCCGTTATCGATAAGAGAGCGAGAATAGATTTGCGGACATTCGCGTGAACGCCCGTTCCGCTCTTTACTTACCTACTGCGCGATAAAGTGCTCGTCTCAAGATCCTGGACACGACACCGCTGCTCGCTTTCCCCCGCGCTGTACCACTGTGAAATCCGCCGGAATGTAGTCGTTATCAGGTCAACGTTACACGTTTCATTTCACGGGATCTGTCCATCGGGGGGAGAGAGAGGGCAATACACTATTTACACACGCGCGTGTGATTGCGTTTTGTCGTGACACGCACGGGAACTATCTCTCGCGAGGATCGCTAAACTCTGCCGCAGAGTTATGCACGGCCATTTTCAGCACCGTTCACCAATACACTGCGTGACTATACTCACATATGCACACACACCCGCATCTTTTCGTGCGTATACAAGACGCGCTCCACCACGCCTGGAAATGACGTATGTGTCGAGTAACCAGTGCCGTGATCAATGGGACGAGGGCAGTCGTCCGCCATTTTGTTCTTCGCGAATGGCAGAATATTTTTCAGTATAGCCAATCCTATAAAAAGATTGTTACTAATTTTATTTCCAAAGTTACTACAGTTTTATGCATTGAAAACTGACCTTGTTTTGGACAAAAAAATCTTATTTAACCTTAGGCTTATTCTAACCTAAAAGTCACAACTCTACTATTTATAAACCTGATAAACGGTAAAATATCATTAATTTAAATTAATTATAGATTGCATCGTAAAATTATAATCTGCTTGAAAGAATTATTTATTTTGTTAGAAATTATTTATATCTAAATAAATACTGTTTTGAGGTTATGATCTGTTGAAATGTAGTATTCTCTAGATTTTCAATATTTTTTTATTTACCGTTTTACTGTTTAATATTAAATATATTTTATGTTCTTCAATATATTTATAAATTGTTGAAAATCTATAATCATTATTTCTTGCAGTGATAATATGGCTAAAGAACGTGGCATCTTCAAACTAATCTGGAAAAATTTCATATCTTCACTGAAACCTCAATATTTTCGTCGCAAGTTAGTAGGTGAAGATTATTATGGCACAAAATATTACGAAGAAGAGATTCGATATTCAAGTCGGAAAAGGCCTCCTCGATATTTCGTACCAGTAAACAAAGATGACTTTGAACAAGAGAAGCCTGCAGAATGGGAATCCTGGTTAAGATACCGCAGAAAGGATCCACCTACACGGGAGGAAATAGAAGCTAATTACAAATTAGCAATGACTAAAAAACAAAATGCTGCAAAACTTATAGAGAATTCTAAAAATGAATCTACCAAAGATCTTCCTACTTCATCTGTTTCTCAAACTGTGACTCCTGGAAATTTTCCTGATTATGAAGATTACAAAAACTTTGGTAGCGATTATAAACCAAAAGATGCATATAAGTAAATAGTAATTAGCATTGAACCAATTAAGATACTGCTTACATAATTATAGGACAAAATTGTAAATTACTTTATAGTAATGCAATTAATAAAACAATGTGAAATATTGGGATCTCAAAAAAAAAAAAAAAAAAAAAAAAAAAAAAAAAAAAAAAAAAAAACGTCAAATTGAATAACAAATCCTAAAACTGTTATATGTAAAACGATTTATTAATATTCTATTATTCCTATACATGTAAATTAAGACATCGCATTCATATACAATCAATATCATTTGATGTTGAAATTATACAATACTACATAATAGGTAAGTATACGAAATACTCGTCTCTTGAGAGAATACGTCTCTAAATCCTAATTTGCAACTGCACTCGAATGTGATCGCGATACGGAACAAATAATGAAATTACAAAATTTCAAAACAAACTTATGAGTATATATTAGATATAAATCACATTTGATCGATCCAAATTCATTCCTTCCGCAAGTTGCACTATGCAGTCCCTACTTTTTGTATCTTAATCACTACGACGAACCTATTATTAGAACCGTGATATAGTACGCATTTGACTTTTGCTTTTTACTGTTCAATAATTGTAAGATTTTGTTATAAATAGTAGTTTAAACAGTATAATCCAAACTGTCAGTCAATTTTCAACATTTTTCTTTATATGAAATTGGTAGAAACTAAACGTACGCCAAATGTCAACAACTCTGCGCATCAACCGGAAAAATCACTATTGTCAAATAGGGCTTGGTCGTATAGTTCTCCTTTAACTAATCGTCCACCAAAATAACGACCATTTAACGAATCTCTTGCACGTTCCGCTTCTGCAAACATTAAATAGCAGACCAATAATTATATCAATATATGCATACGTATGCATGGTTTAGAAATATCCAGACTTAGATCAATCCAAGACACTATATATACATGCAAAATATACTTTACCACTCATTTGAGAGAATTCGACGAATATCTTCACGATAACTTCGGCATTTTCGTCGTCTTCAGATTGTCTCTCCTTATAAATAATAACTCGTTCGACCACACCAAATTTGGAACATTCGTCCTGAATCTCTTCCTGGAGAGTCTCGTCTACATCCTCCGGTGCTACCATGTTTCTCAAAATAACAACTCGGGACTCGACTTTACGCATAAGTTTTTGCATGACGAGATGACGCGCGCTCTGTCCTTTGATCGACATATTTTCTTGTTGTTGTAACGTCTGTGGTTCTGTTTCTTCTAGCAACTTTTTCTGCAGCTCCTCCTGTTGTTTCTGATGAGCTGCTTGTTCCTGCGCTCGCCTCATAATATCGGAATTTGCGGTTGTTGTAACCGGTATCTAAGAAGAATTCGATTTTCACAATTAACATATTGAGACAATTCAATAATCGGTATAGGCGAGATACTTACAACTGGTGTGCCGACGATCGTAGGAGCGACAACTGCGGGAGGTGGTATGACTACTGGTTGACCGGGGATTGGTTGGATGATGGCTGGTGGTCGCGTTAAGGTTTGCGGTATAGCTATGCCAGGTGGAGGTATTACTGGTGCCACCGTCGCTACTGTTGGTGGTGCCATCATTGTTGCGGGTGCAATAGTAGGCCGTACGCCTGGTAGTGCTATAATAGCATTTAAGTAAATATATAAAGAAAAATTATAATGAAAATGTAAATGCAAAGGCTCGAATTTACAAACCTTGATTCAGAATCGGTGGTGCGGTGGCTCCAAGTTTTGTGAGACCCAACGCAACGGCATTGCTAGCAACAGCGTCCATCGCTTGAATCTTTGCTGTTGCAGCTGCCGCAGCCACTGCAGCCGCGGTAGGCATCATGCTGGTACCACTAGGCGGCCCCATAAGCGCGTTCGGTGGTGTTATCGCTCTACCTACTCTTAGATATTGACCGCCCAGATCGAACAGGTTCATGGAGGCGATAGCCTCCAATGCCGCTTGCATTGTCTCGTATTCAATAAAACCGTAACCTTTGTGACGGTGCGGCGAGCTGCCTTGCGCAAGCTTACAGTACGTTATCGGCCCAAACGCCTCGAAGACGGATTTAATATCGTCCTCCGTCAAGTCTTGATGTATCGACGCTATATATATGCGATTGTAATGTTTACTCTCCTCGGTTATCTCATCGATCACAGATTGCGCTTGAGGCATATTGGACGGACGTCCTACAACCTGAGAAAAATATGAGAAAAGCGTAATCTGTAATGCATAATTTCTCTATTCCCGTATCAACATTATTGTAAAGTCATCTATTAAATAAATAAATACACAACATAGGGTACGACAGAATAACTCAATAAAAAGATGAACTGGGAATCATCGTTACAAAGTAAGATATAATAAGATACAGTATGAATTAATCAGATTTTCGAGCAAAATAAAGTTCAAAAATACATTTCGCTCGAGAATCATCGGATAAAGGATATTGGATAAAGGAACTAAATAAAAATTTGCCGACCTCCGGCGGGATGATAGGATTGCTGGGGGACAGGAAATTCGTTATATAGGTACGTCCCGCTACCTTGATGTTGCGGCCACCAATCATGACACCGTTCATTTGTTCCAAAGCGAGTTGCGCGGCTTCAGGTATCTCATATTCAACAAAAGCAAATCCCTTGTGTTTTTGTGTAACAGGATCCCAAGACATATTGATAGACTTGATTGGTCCGAATGGCAAGAAGGCTTGTCTGATCGTGTCTTCTTTCAATTCAAAACTGATGCTGCCCACATAAACCCTGTTGTATAATATTTGTTATTAATGTCAATATTATTTAAATTAACTGTTTTTTTTTTTTATAACAATATTGGACTGTATTATTTTGAACTCACATATCAGTCACTTACGTCAGAATAATTGTGTATGAGTGACATAAAACAAACTTAAAGTAAAACAGTCTCGCATATATATTATATCCTGGATACTAAAATCAAATACGCGTCAACTTATTTAATTGATATAACTCGCAATATTAATAACTAAAATCAAATATAATTATCTAAAAACGAGTATTGTGTGAAGAATTATTGTGCAAAAATAAAAATAAAATTTTGCAAGCGTGTTATTAAAAGTATAATCTACTTAATATTATCCTAATATTAAAATATCTTTTTCCATAATAAAAAAAGAAAATATGAAATATCTATATTTCTTAAATTATAATTTGACTTAAGAATCTTTTCAATTGTTCATAAAATTATAAATTAATATACGAATAATACAATTAGTGTATGAAAAATGTGTGAGTTATATGATTAAAGAAGAATCATTTATCATGATATAATTGTAATAAAATAAAAATTATTCATAAAACTTAATATACTGATATCGTAAAAGAATTATGAATGATGCATTGAATAGACATATGTATGTGAAAGAATAACAATATGCTTGTTATAAAATATTTAGTAGAATAACACACTGAAAGCAACAGTAAACGAATTTCTATGATTTCTCAATTTGGCAAAAAAACTTATTGATAGATTTTAAAAATAGAAACGGTAAAATCTAATATAAAATATTCTTAAATTTAGTATATTTTACTAATACTTAGTCGCCATAAATAAAAAAATGATTAAAGAAAGTGTGTTTATCTTAAAAAATATAATAGAACTAATATATAATCTTTAAATTATAATTGTAGCTGTAATCAGATCTTGTACACAGAGAATTCGAGGGCTAAGACAAAGAACAAACAAACCTGCACATAAGCGCGAGTGCCTGCTGCCGTTGAACCTGATTCCGTTGACTAGCCATTTGCTGTAACACAAAGGACCAAGAGGCCTTCTATTGATATCCCTCCCCCATTTACATATACCAAGTCAATTTTAAGAAATCCCTCAAGCTCTTTTACCATTCCAATTATTTCTTTGCTCGACTGTTCGGTAATTGATTAAAATCTGATAAATTTTCTTTAAAAAAATGTAGAATTTAAAATATAAAAACATGGAAATTAAAAAATAATAGAAAATTACGGATGTTGGTACGTTGAAACTAATTTTTTAAAGTTGTATGTGTAAATTATGATAATATATAATATAAAAATGCAACATAAAGCAAATTATTACTTTGAGATATAAATAGGCAGAATGTTTCCAGAATTATCTTTGCCCTGTCCTCTTCATGTATTAAATGCTTTAGTAAATTTAAAGTACAGTTTTGATGCCATTCTTATACGTCGAAGTAAAAGAATAGTCGAGCTCAGAAGAACAATTCATCTGAAGATTCATGCAGACACAAAAACTGGTCCTCCTTGGTGCAGCTCTGCTTCCGCCGACTATTATCACAATTATCTAACCTACTCTTATGATAGCAACTTATGGAAACATTTAGGACTCTTCGTAAGACTGATTCGTAAGACTGATTCGTAAGACTGATTCGTAAGACAGATTCATTGTTTCTTTCTTAATTTGGATAACACTAACCTGCACATAAGCAATAAAACTTGCTGCCGTAGGACCAACTTATTTTTCTGCAGGGAGAAAAAAATCAACCGATCAGAATTATTAGGTTCCGTTTTTCTTAATTTCTGTATGATTAACACGACTCGGCAGGATAAGCTATACATTAAATATCTCAGAACCATGTATAAAATTGTTTTAATTATTAAATTACAATTGGTAAAGAGCTGAACAGAGGAAACAGTTTATATATAAAAATAATAAGTGTGAAAAAACTTTACTCGTTAAAGTCAATCACCAAATTGGTTGATTTCACTAAACAAAAAATGGCACACCAAATATTCATTTACAAAATACGGAAATTTGAAAAATATTTTGAAGCAAATGTTATTAGTTTATAAATTCAATAGCTGTTTTAATAGCTAGAAAGTTTAATAATTTCATCAAAGTTATTTTTATCTCTCAACAAATTCGGTGATTTCACTATTCTTCATTCATTGTGCATTCTTATAATTAACAAATTATTTGAAAAATTTATGATTTTAAAAAGTTCCACATATTAAATATAATTGTTTATATTTCAGAATCATATAAAGTTAAATTTTAAGAATGCTACAATAGAATGAATACAACATTAGATGTGTGGATAAAGATATTAACTTTGATATATAAAAATTTACCTGTTGTTGATGGGCCAATGTTTGCTTCATGAGGACCATCTTGATACTTTGCTCCATCGCATACTTCTTCGCCCTATTTACTGTATCCTGCTGTTCGGATGAAATTTTCGGTAGGCCAGCTCCTAATATCCCAGGTAATGTTAGATATTTAGCACCAGGTCCTAAAAAATGGAAAATGGTATAAATTAGATTAAACCAAAATCAATATTTCAAGGCAACCAAGAATATTTATTCGCATCAGATCTTATCAGCAAGATGTCCATTTAAATTCGCGTCAATACTCAATATTACTTAAAATTGGATTGACTAAGAAAAATAATGTCACTATTAATATAATACATCATTTGCACAAGTATGTTTAAGACGAATCGAATTAATTAAAAATATACTTAGATACATTTATATAGTGTATTATATTGCACGTACCAGCAACAACCTGGCCTATTTGATTGAGATCATATATAGGGCCTGGTAAGAACTCTGATGCACTTCCTACAAAGAAATTCTATGTTAAACATTTCTTCGCATTAAATATTAAAAATATTTCAAACATTTTATCTTTAAATAGATGAGTTACGCTATTGCATTGCTCTTTATAATTGACAGATTAGGGATTGTGTTTTCCTTAGCAAACCTTTGTTGGGTGGCCTTTATATTTTACACAATTTGAAAGAATTTTGTCACTTCATAATTTTATAGTCAAATTTGTAAAAATTTTTAATGAATAATATAATTCTATAAGTGTTAATATCTCAAGAATCAAAAATTGGTCTTGGATGACCAATCAAATGGGAATATATATATGTACACATTCATAAATATATATATATATATATATATAACAGATTGACCTATCGCCCTAGGCTAGTAAAACTTCTATTAGTCGCATTGGGATGTATGCAGACGCATTAGTCTTATTCGTATTGTGGAATATCATTCTTAACACGGGAGTACCGTGACGCTGTGCCAGAAGCTGCTATGATAAAACCGTCCTCCAAACTGTAAGTTCACAGAAATTAAAACGATCAAGGAATATTACATCTTTTTCAATAAATATGTCTGTGTGTGTGTCGGCGTGTGTGCGAATGTATTATAGAGATAAATATGCAAAACATACATATGAAAACCACATGTTTGTGCAAACATCAAAACAGAGAAATATTTCTCGTTTGATGCATGCTGTTGGAAGAAACAAAGCGTAGATTCGAAGACCACAGATAAGAAATTTTATCAGAAACGACACAACGACTTAGTAAGAGAAATTGTATTGCCCGAACATTATTCCGAAGTATGCATTAAACCGATAAAATTAGCCATTAGCCGAAAAAATATTAAATTTTAGTTTTAGTTACTGTTTGCACAATATCAGCCCCAAAAATCAGACTATTCATAATTAGATTAGGTTTCATAACCAATTTGGTCTGCTAGTCTCTGAAACAGAAATCAGAAACAGAAAACAGAAGTCAGTTCGACTTTTCGTGAATTAAAAGTTTTGTTCGATTATTCGATTTACAGCTAACCGTGTTCTGGGCTGAGCAATGACGGTTGTGCGCAAATTATCCGAGATTGAGGCGACGCACAAATCTGTAAGCACAAAGCAAAGGAGAATACTCTCAGTGCATTTTCTGCGCCATGTTCTTAATTTTTGCCTTCTCCAACCTACCACATCTCAACCTAACATGTTTCATGTAGCAATGGCGAGATCTTAATCATTGCAGATACGTAAAATTTTTTCCACTATTAATATTAATAGAATTACAGCAATTCCTGAGTGAGTTAAGGAATTATATCACACAATTCCATTATCCTTTATCCTCGATCATATTTGATGTTATTTTTCAGGTACATCACCTACATACACTCGGACATCGTTATAACGTGCCTCGAAATAGCGTGTCCCACGTAGCAATGGCAAAACAAAATGAGAAGACGAAGCTGTAAAGTCACAGACAGGAACACTACGTATTCAAGTCACATTAAGAGGGATTGAAACCAATCTTTAAGCAACATCATTGGCTATATCGACGTCCAAGTGCTGGGACTTCTCGATTTCATTATCACCTAACATAGATATAAATTGATGTTTCATACATGGCAAATTTAGTACACACCCTTCGCCATTGCCACTCCCGGTTATGAGCCTCTAGATACCTTGAGATTCGCAAGGTAGACTACTATGTTTAATATAATTCCATAAGATAATCATATACATTAAAATGCAACGTTTTGCACATATCAATAAAGAAAGAAAACTATTTATCGTTGTTCATTCGCAAGATTAAATATTGCTCATACATAACAGAGGCTCACAATCAGGATTTAAAAAACTCTAAACCCTAAAATGCTGACCTATCTAAAGTATGCATCATATTTGGTACTCGACAAG
This sequence comes from Linepithema humile, assembly GCF_040581485.1. Taxonomy (NCBI): domain Eukaryota; kingdom Metazoa; phylum Arthropoda; class Insecta; order Hymenoptera; family Formicidae; genus Linepithema; species Linepithema humile. The sequence goes on along the minus strand of NC_090128.1, from coordinate 8,792,028 downwards.
AGATGCAGTATCAGTGGGAGTTTGTTAAACTCAGATTTGTTCTGTTCAACGAATGTAGCGTTCTCTTTCTTTGTTTGGCGCACGCTCATGATCAGCTCAGTCGTAGGCCACGGATTCTGTACTGTCTCTCCGCTGTAACATCTCAGAACAGAAGGACAACCATACATTAGTGTGATTTAAGCGCCATACAGTCATCATCTATTACCCTAGCCTACCAAAATTTATGCTCAAACTGCTTCTGAACAGACGCATTCTGCAGTTTTATAGTCTGGCAGCATTTTAAGAGAAAGCTAGCACCTGAGTGTCCTAAGTAGCTATTGTATGTATTTCCTTGTCATGTTCTCGGTCTTAATAGATACATATTACACTTGCTGTTGTTTCTGTGTTCATTGTGTTGTCCACTAACACAATTATGTGTATAATATTTTTAGTTATTACAGGCATAATGACTATTTGGCTGCATTAGCAATTTACCTTCTACTTTGCTCTTTTTTGCTGGTGGCTCCAGATTATTTTGTGATGTTGGTGCCTATAAACAAAAACAAACAACAATAAACATAGTGTTGACACAAATAGAATGAAACATTACTTAAAAATTATTATTGGTTACTGCTAAACATAAACACAAAGAAAAAAACAAGAAATACAACCAATTAAACTCTTAATTAACAACAAATTACTAGTGTACATGTTAGAATTGGTCGCATTAAAGAACTAGCATATAAAAGATCAATAACAGCAGTTTATTCGTCCGTTTCATAAATCCCATGAAATTGACATTGCCTTCCACATTTCATATTTTTTTACACAGCAGCTATTTAATCGAGATAATCTGTAATCCATTCCGTTAGCTATGTACGAAATTTATATGCTGCAATTATAATTATTGGGCTACGTAAAAAATCTTTATGACCGCCATTACGCTGCGAAGGGTTAGTTATAGCCGTTCGAGATAAAAGCGATACTCTGCTACGTCGAAAGATTTGCTCACCATGGCCATCGTTCCGTTCATCGTCTTATAAGAACCGCCGAAGCAGACGAGAATCTAGGACTTCCCAGAAATTCTTGAAAGCTCGCGAGACACGGCGAATCACAACCGATACACTTCTTTGCGGAAATGCTCGTGCTAGAAACACGCTACGACGCTTCTCTATAGAAAGTTTAGAATCACGATATTTGACGATGATAAATGTAAATGTTTACATTAATAATATATTTAAAAAATATTTATTTTCATATATATTGCATGAAAATATAAGTTTGAAGAGAAAATATATATTTTGTTTGCGCGAATTGTAAAAGTGATTTGACTTCGGTAGTATATCTGTGTGACAGCATTCATGGCAATCATCGACATGTGTTTATGCATTAGAATTTAAAAAGATTTCAATAGTTTTGTTTATTAGCTTTCTGGCTCGCTATATAATTAACAATTATGGAGGGCAAAGACTTTCATATCAGAATAGTGAACAACGAGAAGGTAAAGTATATATATTTTTGGTTATTTCCACATATCATCCCCATGACTCACCATAAAGTTTTTGTACAATTTAATCAATAAGATTTCTGTCAGTTATAATTGATAATATACTTATGCAATATAAAATACTAATTTATATACTCATATATTATAGGGTAAAGGATTACTGTCTAATCGTGTATTCAAGGAAGGGGATATAATACTTGAAGAAAAACCCATAGTTTGTTGTCAGTTTTCATGGAACTCTGACTATGGATATTTAGCATGTGACAATTGTCTGAGACCACTAGAGACCGCTGAGGAAAATGCTCAGAGACTGACAAACAATCCAAATATTATACTGCCGCATAGCGAGTGCTGTGAGACAAATAAAAACTTAATAACTGAATGTCCTGCATGTGGAATCAAATATTGTTGTATAGAATGTCAGAATGAAGCTTTTCAAAGGTAATTATAACTTGCGTAATTTTTTTTATAGCTTTCATCATGTATATCATCATGCTATATGTATATTTTAGGTATCACAGTATATTATGCCCACAATCAAGAGTTAAAGATGAGAGCCATCCGCTCACTCAATTAAATGAAACATGGAAACAAATGCATTATCCACCTGAGACTGCAACAGTTATGTTGCTGGCAAGAATGGTTGCCATGGTTAATCAAACAGATGTAAAACTAGATCTTTTATCAACATTTTCGCAATTTTGTCATCGTACTACAAACCACACTCATGAAATTGTGCATAATTTGTTAGGAGAAAAATTTGTGGGCCAGATTGATGTTCTTCGACAAATGATGCAAAAGGCTCTTAATACTGAATATACTGCACATGTAAGTATGTGTGTGTACTCTATTTTTGTATATATATAATTATAATTAAAAAATATGGTTTTTTAGTGGTTTACACCAGATGGTTTTAGAAGTTTATTAGCTTTAGTAGGAACAAATGGTCAAGGAATTGGCACTAGTGCATTCAGTCGCTGGGTGAAGAATGTTTCTGCTTTAGATTTACCCAAGGATCAAAGAATTTACATTGACAAATTGATAGATAGGATTTATGACGAAATGGAAGAAGGTAATTTACAATATCTTTTAAATCTTAAATATTTAATTATTTACGTAACAGAAATTTCTTTTACAGTGGTAGGTTCGTTTTTAAACAATGAAGGATCTGGTCTCTACTTTCTACAATCGTCAGTGAATCATAGTTGTACGCCAAATGCAATTGTTGAATTTCCTTATTCAAATAATACATTAGTATTGAAAGCAATACGTGATATACAAATTGAGGAGGAAATCTGTACGAGCTATCTTGATGAATGCGAGCTCGAAAGAAGTAGACATTCTAGACAGAAGGCTTTGAGTTCTTTGTACTTGTTTGTCTGTCACTGCAACAAGTGCCAAGCACAAGCTAATGATCCTGATATAACATCTGACGAAGAAAATGAAATATCCAACTGAAAATACAACCATCTGACGAAGAAAATAAAATATCCAACTGAAAATACAGTAAAGAACAATGATAATACACATAATACACAAGATAATGATAAGTATATATGTATTGAGAATATAATATCTAATATCTCTACTATAATACTATAATTATCTAATACATAAAACCTGGTTAATTTGAATATTATAAATATAACACAAATGAGCACTATGTAAAATAGCATATAAGATATAAGTATGCTACTGAATGAAGTTTTAAGGAACATACTTTATGAATAAAAAAGATTTTAATGGCATTTCTATGTAATAACAAATTATATAATAAAAAATTTAACATGATATTTCTCAATTTTTATGAAAAAATAAGTTTTATGAATTTCTCTCTTTATGAAAAGTATTATACTTAAATTTTTAATTTACTTACTATTTTGTTATTTGTCATTTGCAAAAATTTTTATGCTATAACTATAAATATATCAGTCAGCCCGAAGTGTTAATTCGTTTTTCCCCATCTTCACGAAATCAGTTACATAATCGGGTAATGGCATCGTAATTACACGTCTCGTTATCAAACTAGTCAAAAATTTGGATACATTCTTGCTACGAAATTCCCAACTAAAATAAACACAATTACAAATAAAAAGTACAATTTTTTTGGTAATCTTAAATATAGCTTGAAAAATATTCTCACCTCACATTTATTGTCTCATTAGGTAACAACGAAGCTAGATCTTTATGCACTATAGGTTGCTTTGATGCTTTTACAACTAGTAATTCTAGAGTTGGAGGATCTTTGCCTAAACACTGTTTTGCATATTTGTTCCGTTGTTTATCCTGCATATAATCTATACCATCATCTCTATAATAAGAATAAAAATTATTTAGAAATTATTTAGAAAATATGTTAAACATTTCATCTAATTTAATTATAAAATATGTTATAATATAGATATAAATACAAAACATAATAAACTATAAACATAAATAAAAAAATTTATATCTTTAAAAAGTATTACTTGACAATAGGACTTGATGGTTTATAAGCTGATGCTTGGTTGATATTCTCAGCATGTGAAACTCCTTGTTGTTTAATCCGTAACAGTCTTATTAAAGATTTCAGATCTTTACCCATAAGGTTAATCCTTTTATTATTGTCATAACCAATGCAAGTAGCTATCATTTTCATAATATCAAATGAAATGTTCTTTTTTGAACAAAAAATGTATTTATGTCCCGAAAAAAAAGCAAAAAAAGTTGATGTGTCAAGTCGTACTATCTTGCGTTTTGCTATTTTCTTATTTTCTTTAATATTTATAAATGTAATATCTTCATGTTTTGTAGTTTTTACATCTACGGTTAAACCATTTGAGTGAAATTCATTTTTAATGTTATCTTCCATATCCCGTTTTTTAAGATAATTCTCTGCTCTATTTGATTCTGTTAACTCGTAAGCATACCATATCCTTCTATTACTATGTCTGCTTATATCTGAAAAATTATACATTATTCAATATCAATTAACATTAAATATAAATTATATAATAAATTCTATAAATAATTCAATATTAAAAATTATTTGTTATACCTATTACTTCTAGTGTTGTCAATCTGTTAAATATTTCTTTTTCTCTTAAATTCACATTCTGTAAACAAGCCAAACATAAAGATAATAACATAATAATTGAAATTTTATGTATGAATAATGCAATAAAGTGATTCTTACATCGATAGTTTCTTTGATAATGAGTGAAACATTATGAACATTGAAGGTCTTATGGTTTTTAATTAATTTAGACTTGATACGAGACCAAGATATCTCTGGAAAAATGGGCATTACAGCGTCCTCCAATTCCTCGAATTTAAACCTTTTTATTACATTGCATAGGTTATATTTAATCAATGTTAATGCTGTAATATTCAAATAAAAGTAATCACATCCAATGCCATAACCTCAAAATATATTCCAATTGCCTTACAAAGTGTACTTACCCATTATTCTATTATAATATAAAATCTATATATAATTATTGTCAATACTATAAATTTATTTTAAAAGTATGAATATTTTAAAAGTCAACAATTCACATTTCTAATAAACATTTCTCACTTGTAACTGTACGCGCCAAATGCGCGCGCATAATATCACTGACACTTAAGGTGCGTTCGGGGAAACGCTATTAGCGCTATTTGCGTCATTCTATCTTTATCGCTCATTAGACATAAAACAAGGATAAAATGACACAATAGCGCTGATAGCGCGCTCCCCGAACGCACCCTTAGGACAGTGTTTCCAACGTTTGTTTTTTTATTTATTCTTATTCCAACAGGGTTTCTAATAACTATAATAAATATAAAAACATTTAAAGACGTCCTAAAAACGTCTTAAAGAGAACATCTTTAAAAACGTTTTAAAAAAGATGTCGTTTTTAATTTCTTTAACAATTGTTTTAAATTTTGTAATAAAGAACTTTCTAAAAATTTTAAAAGAGACGTTTTAATTATTTAAGTATTTTACGAGCATCCTAACATTCTCAAAAGTAGCCCAGAAGAAGTAGCTCATGTAGAAAAATTAAGATTATCCGTTGGAAACGGCCCGAATCGCTCCATTTTAGCCGGAATTTTGAAAAATTGTTAACAGGATCACATGATAAACAAAGCACGTACGAGAGTAGTGTCATTTTTTGGTCAGCTGTTGCAACATGATGAAACCACTAATAGTAAGTGCTAATGATAAGTGTACCGATGATAAATGCTCTTGTCATTCTTAAAATTCAGGATAAAATAAAGCATTTTTGGTCGTTAAGAAAGAAGATAGAATGAGTATGTCTGCTCTTTTCTAGCGTCCGAAGCTAGCCGAAGCGCGGAACTCACATATACGTGGTTTGCGGTACCTCTTCCATTCTTGCTGCTTGTGAGAAGAGTTTTCAAGACAAGTGGCACAAATGGTCTATGCTTTAAAAATATCTAATTTATACAGTGTTGTTGATATTATTTATCAATGTAAAAAGACTGAATAAAAAAAATGTATATCACGATCGACGATGAAGAGTTTGTGCCGAGACATTTTGCCATGTGCGAATTTTATGGCGTGGAAACATGTTTTTGTTGGAATGTTGACAAGCTCATCATTTTTCCCTATACGATGGACAGCTCAATGGCGCGAGATGTACAAATTCTGTCGACACCAGGTCCTGTCAAGAAAATGAAATTCTTTGACAATCGAGCCTTCTTGATTTGCATGCCGCAGGGAGCCTATAAATTGTCACGAAGTGGCGGATTTGCTCGTTTAAGTAAGAACGCTTTGGACATAGCTGCTGAATACTTTCAAGTTTTTACCGTCTTAATGAATGGCATCTATATCGACGACAAAAGTACCAAAGTTTCTAAGTTATTGTTTACCATCGATCCAAATGCGACTGAGGAGATATGCACCTTCCCTCTAATCTTAAAAGATACCGAGATGTGCTTTGTAAATTGTTTTACGGTTGGCTGGAAAACAGAGAAGAATCTGTGCATAATTGCACACAATAGAAGATTGTTTGTATTAAAGGAAGATACTGTACAATTGGTTTATACTAGTAATAATACTATTATGGAAATTATACCCATAAAACGGCATGACAAGACAGCAGGTCTATTGCTTATCACAGATATGGACAAGGTAATCTTGATACATGCTAAAGATAATAATCTAGTCTTCGAGAAGATACATTTGAAGAGAAAAATGAAAAGTATTTCTGCATTCTGCGCTGGCTTTAATCCACAAAATGAAAATGTTTTATGGATCCTGTACTGTGATCAATCCCAGATATATTATGTAAGAAAAGAACTCTTTACTGATGTAGTTCAAGAAACAAGAGGGAAGGAAAGGACATTTAGCTGTATACAGCGCTACAATTCAAATGTGATATTAGGTTTGTCACAAAAAGAGTTGGTTGAACTTTTTCTTGAAGAGTTCGAAAATTCTTTAGTAATTAATAATAATATTAACCTTGATACTAGCATGTTTAAAAAAACTGATTTTATTATGGAACAAGTTTGTGCAAAAGTAAAGGAATTAGATATACTTAATAAAAGGTTGCTGGATGAACAAGATAAACTAAGGAGAATAAATCTGTATGCTTCTAAACAAAAGTTTCAAGTAAAGCCTGAAATTGAGGTATCCAGATTGTGTAATAATAATTATCTTATTTTAAATATCTCTGAAAAATTACCTAAGAATAGTCATGTAGCACTTTCTTTTCATTCTAAAAATCACAATACGTTTTGCATGAAAAAAGTTACAGAAAAGATGTTTAATGTAAAAATGCCTATCAACAAAAAAATATTAAGCTCTTCCATTATCAACATAGATTTGATTACATTAATAAATGAATATCACCCATGGTGCCTTATACAAAACTTTATTAATTGTCCGTCACAAGATGTTAAGAAAAAAAGAACATCAAAGAAAGATAAAACTGCATTCATAAATGCTAAAATAGCAGTATTGCAAAATTTAATAACAGAAAAAAAAGACTTGAATATGACAAGATTAAATGAAATTAAGAAAATTATACGAGCAGAATTATAATTTTATAAGAAATAATAAAATTAAGAGTTATATGATATATTTAAATTTGTATTTAAAAGATGTTTTACTTATTTATCGTTTATATTGTTTGTTACGTATATAAGATACAAAAAATCTTTTATTTTCTATACTTCATTTTTTTTTTTTTTTTTTTTTTTTAGAATATAGATACATTGTACGTTTCTGTATATTTGAATAAATATTTTTCATTTTTATAAAAAAATGATTATATATACATTATATATCTATATATAATCGCATGATTATTGTACAAAATGGATACAGAAAGTTGATTACAGGAATTGTTAGATATTTTATCTTATAATTCTATCTAATAAAAATATTCGAAAAATGAAAAGGAGAACGAGTATTTTGTATGATAAATTATGATTAATATGAAATTTAATATACACATTGTATATAAAGACAATATAATCTACATATAAGAAAAAACATATTTATGATTAAGTGTCTATTTATATAAAACTTTGTCACATATTAGATTGGCTCTCTTTGTTATTCTCAAACTCTTAATTGTCGAAATTATAAAGAAAAAATGATATAAAAGTCGTTAAATCATTTGATCTTTCATTTCTTCGGAATACATTCTAGTTTTGATATAATTGTAATATATTATGTACATAAATGTAACTAATCTTTCATATCATATTAGTCAGTTGTAATAATTTTCATTTTATTTAAGAACAAGTCTAAGTATACTAAGCGAAGAGTAACAATCATAACATACTAAACATATGGCAGTAAATCTATAATTAATATCTAAAAATGACAGGCATGACAAATATTAATAAATATGGCGGAAATAAAAAAAAAACGCGTACACATTAACACGATTCTATATTCGCAATATCACGTACACTATGTAAATCATCTGTAAAAAAATGTCACGTTCATATTTATTTTTCACGCTGTAACTTTAACTTTTTATCTAACAGTTTGTTGTAATGTACCTTTATGTACCTAAGTTTATCATTCCGCAATAGAATGCTTTACGAATTTTAGATGTAACATATTTCTTCTCTACGTATATTTCTATTTAGATTTCGATAGTACAAAATATTAGCAATATTTATCGCAATTCTTTTCATATGAATTTTTCCTCTCTTGTAAGTACTTTGACCGAGCTATGACAACAGTGTCAGGTAACCATTTTCTAAATCGATATATAGACGATATATATCTACAAAATCCAAAATAAAATATTAAGCTTTTTCAATATTGTAAAGATGATTCATGATTAGTAGACACAGACTACGCAAAAACGTTTTAAGTTTATTTCTGCTCATGTTCTTTATATTTTCTGATTTGTTATTTTAATTATTTTTACTATGCGTTACACAGTCTGCTAATATAGAATCATCTCGTATATACATAGAAAAATTTGCTTTTCCGAGAAACGCTTTATACTGAATAATTACACATTATTACACATCGTTTTGATGTATCTAACATGTCAATCAATAAACAACAATGTAAATTATATAAATTGTACAACATTCGCATCGCTGAAATGATTCGTAAAACAAAATAACAGCTTGGGAAAATTAAATTCCCAAAGAAATGTTAACAATATTACAGAATGACAAGAGACTTTATACTATATAACTGTGGACACCTAAATCATTCCTAAAATTATAAAGTTAGGGCTAGACAATTGTACAATAGAAGGCAAATTTTATATATATTTTAAATTTCAAATACGCTAAACGCTCTAATAAGGTATGCTCTACTAGAAAAATCTTATTCTTAACATAACTTACAATCATTTTTCTTTAGCAAAAATTTAATCATCTTCACTTGTAACAATATGTTACTTTTATGTGATTACAGCAATTTAGCTAAAAATTAAGTACTTGATGCATAAAGCTTATTGAGCATTAACAGAAGAATAATTATATTTCCTTGCATAATTATATGCTTTTAGATTTTTAAATTATATTCTCTATTAATATTTTTGTAACACATTAAACTTGTGTAGCTAAATTAAGTACCGATATTAGAAGTAAAACTGACCGATTAAATTATCGCTAAGGAAAAATCAAATGCAAAGTAAATAAAAAATAAAATCTTACTCTGTATTAATCTTGACGATGTCGTAAGAAAAACAGTACATTTCTCTTTCACTCATTTAATTCTCTTTTATGAATGCAAGAAAAGTGATGTACGAGTGTATATGAGCTGCACCAGTTATGACAGGAATGTAACTATTTAACGTTTATGAAACCAAAGAAACTTCTGTTTCCGAAGTGAATAAAAACGAGACAGAAATCTGACCAATAAAATTGTTTTAAGCACACAACATTACTACCTATATAGACAATTTCTTAAGGCACGTAATAAAAGAGTACAAGTAATTATATTAATTATGTACCAAGCCTTTTTCTCGCTTCTACTCACTAATTGGGCCATCTCAGTCATCGATTATACAAGTTCAAATTCACATATAACCCAAGAAATGTAAGTAATCAAAATCTCTGTGTTCCTCAAAAAAATAACTGTTGAATGATGTACGTCAAATCTTTGTTAAATTTTTCATTTGTACTGTTTTCTAATAGATATATGTATATATAATAGTAATTCGATATCGCATGATTGATTTTATACACATTTTTGTTCTAACGAATCTTCATACTAAAATATATTCAAAATAATGTCAAGACATTATTACAGCGTATTTTCTATCACTTTTCTTCGAATTAGCTAAAAACTGTACCCGTAATGCTATTTGTTTTTACTCCTATTGAGATATATATAATCGTGGCACACAATATTATAATAGAATATATTATATAATCCTGAAATCTAGAAATATATAAAAAAAAGATATAAAAAAAGGTAGAGAAAGTCGTTGATATAAATATATATGGATATATATCGATATCAAATATATATATATATATTTACAAATATATATATATATATATATATATTTGCAACTGCAAAAATGGAAGCAGTTCTTCCTGCCTAAAGAAGAAAACTAACGCGTTACTAAAGCAATTCTCTTTATACGAGCGCATATACTTAGATAAGCTTTAAAGAGATAGAATAGTCTTTAATCATGAGTATATCTGAATTTTATCATTACTTACTTATTAAATGCTACTGATAATAATCGATTATGTATTCTTCTCTTCTTCACGTAAACTATCAATAATATGACTTTTGATATATCAGTGAAACAATTGAAATAGTAATTTACGGAAATCATAGTCGGGTACAGCCTCTAAGCCAATTGTTAAAAATATGAAGTATCTCTCATGATAAATATCTAAATAATTCGTGAAGTACCTAGTGCCACAGTAGCAAAATGTGTCATGCCAGCATGTTCCGCTCTGTGTTACTCGATGCTTTTAACGTTATTGATGTAGCCGACAGAACTGAATATCGTCGGCCATTCTGCAAGCGTTAAGAATGATCTTGCTTAGACAAGAGATTTGTTCGTTCCTCATCGTCGTTCACCTTCTTTGCGACAGACACACGTGCTACTTCTGACTGTCGGGCGAGGATATCTGCGTCCAATGTATTTAGCGAATCGCGTTTAGCCTGAGCTTCTCCTGGACTCGTTTGTACCTGAAGTGAACACACAACACGCCGTAAGTTATAATCGACCAAAATAATTTTAATATAATCTTGCCATTGAATCGAGAAGATGAAAAAAGATATAAAATGCGCACATACCTTTGTTGGTATTTTTATTTTTGCATCGTTTCGCGGCGAGATGAATTTCGAATTGGTGATCGGACTGGCGCTGACTGGCAACGGTGATGTCGGTGCCGTTACGCTGCGTACAGGCGAGTGAGTAACCGCGTCCTTCGCCTTTTCGTGTTCTGTAGTCTTGTCTGCGGAAAACACCGGAGATTCAGGTACACTGCGATCGTCCTCCTCCAGAGAATGCAGCAACTGTGGATCAATAAAAGTGTCTGTTATTCCTATTTCAGTTGGCATAAAACTTCGCGACACTTATAATCCATCTTAGAATTTAGATAATAAACTGCAACCTTTTCCACTTCATCATCAAACTGTTCTTGAGCATTAGGCAATGGATCTTTGTGGCTTCTTTCCAAAAGCGTAGCACGCTTGGCGGCGAGGTACAGAGACCTTTTGACTTTTACGTAGAATACTTCGGTCACCGCGCGCACCGTGTAATCCGGTATGAAAGTGTGACGCAACATAGAATCCAAATTAACAGATTGGATGCTTCCAACTGTCTGCGGATTCGCGTTCGTTGGCGATTCAGCTAGAAACAAAATACATTCTTTTCAAATGCTTAAAATTTTCTACATCAGGATATATTTCAATCTTACCCATTCCAATGTTAGCAGTGAGAGCTTGCGATCCGAAATATGTGAAGGGACCGCTTTCGAACATCATATTCTCTTTCCCCACCATCACTTCGACGCGACCCTCTAAAATTAACACGAAATAATCAACTGCTTTCCCTTGCTGGTAAATTATCGCGGCGGAATCGGCTTTAGCTTTCTCGCGCGACTTCACTTTAATGTGATAAATAATATCTTGCTTCAGTAAACGCCGCAGAATCGTCTCTGATATAATGTCTGGCTTAAAAGAGTCCACAGCTGGAAACGTAACATAATTCCAAATCAAACATTACAAACTATGTCCATGAACGTTGTACAAATTAATGAATATTTGTTCCTACTTGTTGATAAGTACTGGAACATTGCTAGCGTCAACTGTGGAGAGATATGAATTCGTTGATTTTCCTTCTTCTCCGCGAAAAGAGTAAAGTCCGTTGGCACTTTCACACGAACCTGCCTCTTACGTTTACTCCTGTTATCCGCTGTGAGAATTAATATTCACTGTTAAAAGCTTTACAAATTTCACGCGTCAACTCAAAAGAATCTTCAATTGCGAGGAAACTTTGCGGCAAGCAAAGTAACACAGCAAAATAAATAAGCGATAAAACAAAACCTACTAAACACATCTGTCTCATCAATAATCTCAGCCTGAATTAATTCTTCGATAACATCCTCCAATGTAACCAAACCAATCACCTCGTAAAACGGATCACCTTCACCTTCGTTGTTAACTCTCTGCACAAAAGCCATGTGGCCTTTATGTCCTAAAAACACACGCATTTATTTAAATTTGATTTTTCAGAAATTTACTCAAGAAGACGAGTTTAATTATATATCCATCGTTATGTACCTTCCTTAAATTGTTTAAACATTATATCCAATGTAACATCCTCAAAAATAAAGTTGCATGGATTTTGATAAAACTGGCATAGCGTCTTCAATGGCATGTTATCATCAGGATCGACAAATGCGAGATCTTTGATATATAGCAACGTTACTATATTCGTTCTTATACCTTCATATACCGGTATACGTGAAAAACCTATAAATAAAGCAGCCACATTAATCCAAGAAGCTTGGCATTACTCGATAAGATTAATATAAAAACCTATATTTGATCAATTTATGTAACTAGCGAGCCTTGATAAACTTAAATTCTTATCTAATGCGAGATTTATCTGTAATAAGTGCTTAATTAAGCTGATATCTACGAGAAACACGTCGACTGACACAGAGAAACAAACGAACGTCATTAAGGTTTACTGAAAATGCCGATCGTACCTGATTTCATAATCTCAGATACAGTTTCAAAGTCTAGAGTAGCATTATAGTTCAACATGTATACATCTTCAATTCTGGTCATTACATCCGCTACAGTCTTCTTCCGCAGTTCTAACGCTCCTGCAATTATATTTACTTCATCTTTCTCTAAATCGTTGTATTCGTTCGTTACCTAGAAAGGTTCCTGTATAGTATTAATATATCAATTTTAAGTGTTCATGCAAGTTTCAACGTTTCTTCTAGCATTTTTTTATGTACAAGATATTTGAATTTGTATATAAACATTACTGATCTCTCGTTGAACGATATAAAATTAGGTGATTAAATATTGAATGAAAATATTAAGATTGTTAAATATTGAAAGCTACCACAGAGCTACAAGTCTTTTTTTAAGATGTCACAAGACGTTCTAACTTAATATACTTTATTACTACTCAGTCATTCAATTTTTTACCTTGACCAGTTCTTTCAAGCGTTCTCTGTTATACACGTTTCCAATCTCTTCGCCGAGAATAACATCAAGAAGCTTGCTAATTGGATAACTTAATGGAAAAGTGATTAGCATTGTTATTTTCGTCAGATAAATAGTCTTTGCGCCGACACACAATCCGTGCCTGCTACAAATAGCCTGCAACATACGTATTACATATTTAAATTAGATCTTTGAACAAAGGAACGCAAAGAAAGTTTTCACATAATTTATATAGCAAACATACCTGTGGTGTAATTTCACCAAAAATGACAATAGCTACCGTCGAGCAGAGAACAGCGACGACTCCGGATGTCAATCCGTCCAACAATATCGTGAACAGAGAATTGACAAGAACATTAGAAAACAGAATCGAACACAAAAGATAATTTCCATGATTTCTTACTGGCTGAATAGTTCTCGCGTATTTTTTCTCCTATAATATACGAATAGTGCAACGTAAGTAAAAAAAAAACAAGGAAATAAAAATGCTGAAATGTGAAAACAAGTTTGCTTACTTTTTCCGTGCCGGTGTTGACGAGTATTTTTAATTCGGTCCTATCTATCGCCATTAAACCAAGATTGAGACCGGAGAAAAGGGCGGACAAACTGAGACAAACGAGAATAATGCAGATAGTAACCCAGAGCGGCAGCATTTTGTCGTACGTGCGGATCTGAAAGTCCTCAACTATAAATAATTGTTTCTACTGAATAACATACGTTAAACTTTAATCGCACAAATAGAACAAGTAGTACAGAGAAAGAGATGAGAGACAGAGAGAAAAGAAAGATATGCTTACAGCATTGTAAGGTTTAGTGCCTTGATGCTTAAACAGAATAATATCTTTCTCCAACTTTTCCTTTTCGTATTTCGGTCGTTTTGCGCATACATAGAACGGCTCGGTGCTCAGAGGAAGTTTTACGTGAATAATCGCTGTGGCGTCCTCTACTTTTTCCACCTTAACATTGGAGGAGTCTTTTGTAATTCTTTGTGTATTTCCTTCTCAATTAATTTGTACGAGCGATACTCACTTGAAACTCGTTACTTTTAATTTTGTCGCAAACGGCGCCTCTTTCCGCCTCTCCGTCGGTGAATGTAATCACCGTATCATCCGTGATACCAGTGCCGAATAATCGGATCACTGCTTTACTCCCGACGAGAATTTCGGGGATTCCGTCTTCGCCGTAAATGGGCTCCTTGTCGGCCATCTCTATGCGCAATCCTTTGATATGTATATCCATATAGTTTTGCGGAGTTTGAAGTAGAGGTAACTTCGGAGCTTCACTCCGTCGCGAACGAAAAGATTTTCTAGAAATAAAATTCGCAGTTCATACAGAAAATAAATAAAATTTAATTGTTCTTATTAATGCGCCGTCCTTATTGTTTTTACTATAATCGCGCTGTTTTAAATACGCATTTGTTCTACGAAAAAAATAGCGATCAATAAATTAATCCTAATGTCTGGCACGTAGAGCATTATCAAGATTCATTCTCGAGATATCAATATACCGTCAATCTATAGAATGAATCACGGAGTAGTGTGTAATGAGAACCGTTTCGTAAATAAGGCTATTGTCTCCGTATGTGATGTTTAGATAATGATATTTCAGATAAATATAAAAAATCATGTCACAAAATCGTCGATATGTATTTGTCTTACATAGATCGATTAATTTTTGTTGATACCAAATAAACTCATTTACAAAACATCGAGTGCAGAAATAAGATAAATCGTCTTATATTTAAAAGAAATTATTTTCCCATTAACAATCCACAAAATATGAAAAATTAAGCATTTAAAATCGGATGAGGAAATTGCTGAAGCCACATTTTTACAAATCGGAGTAACAAATCAAAGATCACTTAAATGTGATTTTTACAAAAAAAAACAGAGAAACAAATCTATGATACAATTTATTACACTGTACAACTGTAAAAATATGAATAAATCTTGCATGATCGCGTAAATGCCGCGCTGCGCGTGCGACGCGTTATCGGAAACAGCGAAATATATGGGTCGCACACTAACTCTATTTTTACTCATTAACGTGAGCCAAGTTTGACTATTGAATCAGTCGGCTGGACTGTTGCCAACGAGGGACGCTGGTCAATGGTTACATCTGGATAACATATACTTTATCGCGCGCATTTCGATGTTAGACGAATTCCTTCCTGCGAGTCCAAATATGCGCGTCTAAAGTTGCACATTCTTCGCCGGAGCGATAAAATACACCCTACGTTTTATCATTCTACGACATCGTCTTCTATTACCTAATCTGACACGTCTAGTCCTCCTCAATGTTGATGTCGAGTAAACACTCGTTGAAGGGAGAGCAGTTAAGCATGATTTATTGAAAACTAAACGATCTGCATGCCGCGCAAAGTCTTTCTCCTTCTCATAAATCAGTGCCGTAATATTCGTGGGAACGAAGATAATTCTGGCATGTGCTATGTATATCAGGAATGTAATGCAAATAACTTTTGTTTTTTCACGATAGGCGATCAAACAACAAATAATAAAAACTAAGTACAATAAAAGAATGGCTTCTTTCAACGCTAAAATAAAAAATATATACATTTTAATAGAAGTTTAAGAATATATTTTTTATGCTATTTTAAATATAATAATAAAATAATGTTATTTCACTATAGTTATATTTTAAGAAATTTACAACAAACGTCATGTGAGAATTGTATGTGGGGAAATAAAAATAATTAACAATTATTCAAAAATCTATTTATGAGAGAAAGAAAAATTGTAAATAGAACGTCAATCTTGTATGAAAAATAAAAGAAAACTACTATTTTAGAATAAAACATATATGATTACTTAATATGAACAATGTTCAATGCTATTTGAGCCATTAACCCAATACATCAAGCGTGTGTAATTGCCTTAACTTAATTACAAATCACATGAGTTTCTCAAGGTCTTTAACATCACTACTGAAATATTAATACCCAGCAAAATATTTATGCTTCTTCTGTTATGATTTTTAATTGTTAAATATGCGAATTTTAGAATCTGCTTTTAGATAACTATATTTAATATATGTTTTTAAATTTTCGTTTATTCTTTTATCGTATGCTTATCCGATGACTCAGAACAACTCATGACAAAACGGCACTAAAGTAAACCAAATTGAAAAATACGCAAGTTAACGGAAAACCAAGAGATCGACAGATTCGCACACAATGAAGAGGGGGAAGAAGAATCTATATATGGACAGAGGAAAATTGTCAAAACTTACCCCGCTCGGAATTTTATGGAAACGTAATCTCCGATATTGCTCCATTTCTCATCGCCACCAATACTGTTGTTTTTCAGACAAAAATAAATGGTAGTAACCTCCGCGTCGGGAAGTGTCCGAAATTTGTAGATCACGCGGTTGTTTGTCGGTGACATCCATACCGCGTCCAGAGTGTTGTTCGAATCCTCCGGGCAAAGTTGACTCGATGGCGACCATCGTAGCGCGAGATTGCGGCTGAGATCAGTGCCTAGGAACTCGACAAGGAAATGTTGATCACTGGAAAAGATGCCCAAAGGCAGTGCCGACAACGCGACGGTGTCCGCCGTTATCACGCGCGCCGATTGAACCGCGAACTGAACAATGCGCGGCAAAACGTCATCGTGACCGACAGCACCGTAATTCGTCGTCGTTGATGCGTTTACATTCGCTAGCTGGCCGACGAACACGGGAACAAGTAGTAAAAGAATCGTTGCCGGCACAAATTGCAAACAGCCGACATGTTGCGCCATCATACGACCACTGTGCTCTGCTGACAACTTAACCTCGGTGGACTCGCTAGTGTATTTATAATGCGCCACCGCGACTGCGCGCGCAAGTTATTTTTTGTTTTAACACCACCTACACTGTCATCAAACTTCTCAAAGGTGACCACTAGCACCTTCTAACTTATCCGCCCGCAACTTTGAACCCCAACTGAAGATAAATTACCATTCGTTAGTAAACAAAAAAACAGAGATTTACTTTATTTACATTTTACAGAGAGTGAATATAGCTCGATATTCATAATTACATATAACTTTTTGCTGGGTGTGACACAAAACTTGGAAAACTTTTTGCAGAATTGCAGAATGTAAAGTTTTATCTATTTTTTAATTTACTTCAAATTTATCTGCATTTACATCTTTACAATGCACTTTACATGTTTACAATTTATAGACATTTTATATGTTATACAATGTATTTTATTAATTTTCACAAAGTGATAGACATCTATGAGAGTTTAAGAAGAGGTTAACCGGTGAACGGAAATTCTGATGCCCATTTTGCGTGCTAAAATGTGTTTTAATTTAGATGAACGATAAGTTAAAAAAAAAAGTCACGCAAAGATGACGATTTCCTCTCCCCTGCTAAGTCAAGTGGACCCCCTTGTAGGGAGAATTACGGTGTATGAATCATCGTGTAAATTGCGCGCGCACGCATTTTACGTTTTCTACGCGTTGAAGAATTGCCAGAATGCATATACAATAATACACGCGTGAATGTCGCAGCGGCTGGTGATTTGCGGGGAAGCGTTCGTTTTTAATTGAAACGCGTCTGTCGTGCGGTCGCGCATATATTGCGCAACGCAAAACTCGCGCGTCCCGTTAGCCACGCGCGCGGAAACGGTGAGTTTTCTATAAATAGCGGTATATTTGCTGACGGTGATTGTTTTCTGATGTAAGATTATGCATAAAAGATATATAAATTGATGAGTGCTGAAACGGTTCCTTCATGAATCGAGTGATGTTGAGAATCCGCGTCACAGAGGAGTAGCGTGATTGAACGTGACTGAAAGATAGCGGTTGAGCGTGTATGATGAAATGCGATATTCACATCGTCACAATTGACTATAATATTCGGCTTCGGCGTAAGAGAGGCGAATTTATGATCTTTACGCGTAAAGTTTGGGAGTTTTGGGAGCAATTATAGTTGTGGAGGAGAAGAGAGGCTAGAAATAAGAATCCAGTGAGAAGGATCGCGGCTGTCCTTCGAGGAGGGGACTATTTTTAGCTGTAGTTCGGCATATACTCGCCAGCGACCCTTGTACCTCATTTCTGAAAGCGGCGAGATCTTTGGCCGATAACCTTTCACTGTTACTGCCTATGGCAAGACTGCAGAGTTAGTCCTCTAGGACTGCCGCAACTTCTGCGTGACATTTTATTTTAATTTATTCAATCCCTTGATGTGTTTCGTTGTTTTGACAGGAAAATGGAAGGTGAACAACGTCATTATGAGCTGCGCAGCAGGAGTAGATCACGCTCACATACTCCTATGGTCCCAAGCCATCCTTTAGTTGAACTAGAGGTAACAGAACATCATTATGATCTCAGAAACAAGAGCAGGGAGAGATCTCACACACCTGGAGAAGTCACCAGTAGCAGAAGATCTGGTTCTAGATCTTTGTAAGATCACTTGACTTAAGCTTAAGAGTGTTTGCTATTCCTGCAACAAATTTGAATGTGTTTTATGTTTATCATTTGTATTTCCTTTCAATAACCATAGAACTGGCACTAATGTTAAAATGCATGATAAGAGCATGGGAATAATAGAAGAGAGCAAGGAAGGATCTGTGACAGGAAGTATCACAGATAATCAAAGCACAAAGTCAGAAAGTTCTATCATAATCACAAAAAAACCAGAACGACGATCAGAGCGTCAGAGAGCTAAAAGACAAATATTTGCTAATGGTCAGAGTGAAAGCAAGGAGGACACGTTGGATCAAAGTGCTGAGAGAAAGAGCAAAAGTGTTACACCACGCAGAATACTTACCAGTGATTACTCGTCAGAAGAAGGAGAAAGAGAAGATCCTCCAAGTAGACCAGGATCTGCTTATGAGATTTACAAACAGGCCGGTGACTGGTGGAAGTATGTATATCCTTAATTTCAATCTGTGAACACACATTTTATTTTTAACAATCCAAGATTTTTTTTATTTACTTACTAAAATGTTAAGTAATTTTACTAGTGTATGAATTCCTCTATTTGTGGCTGCACATTTGATTATTTATTTTACTTCTTGAAATCGTAACTTTTCTGTTGGAAAGAAATGTTTGTAAACAGTAGCACATTTTGATTAGCATAAGTCACATAGTAAAGGTTGAGTTGTTGACACTGGTAACCATAAAATTATTCAAACGAGTCGAACAATTTAGAATAAAAATGTCATTTATGTGAATGATAATATTATTTGTAAATGTTTCAGCGTTTTTCCAAAGACAGATTATACGTATTCTCAAGCATCGAAATGTCGTTATGAGATAGCCCCTGGTGTATTAGCTATGCCTAATATGTCAAGGCGATCTCTACACGCGGATAACAATGGCAGCACTATACCTCAGGTCAGTTATCAAAAGTCAAGTGAAACTTCGCGAGGAACAACAGAAAGTGGAATCAGTGACATGGATACAGTTGATTTCAAAGAAACAGGCTCTTTAATTGATTCGGTAAGTATTTGCAATTTTTAATTAATGTGTCCTCATTTGTTTTGATATAACAGTTTTGTATATTTCTATCAAAAAACAATCTGTTTCTTTAATTTTACAGTTCGGCGACATGCCATGCTCGTATAAATCAAATTCTGCAGCAAAATCGACTGTTTATAAAAGAACACACATAGAGCAGTACACAAGTCATAAAGTAGTTTATTCAGACCCTGGATATTCTTCGGATTTTCAAACAAAGTATTTGATTTTTTTTATTAAAACGATACTTTTATTAAATAAAATATACAATATAATATTATCTTAACAGATATTTTTCATGGTGGACCCCTTCAAGAGTCACTGAGAAATATGCATCTCGCGCTGATTCTGATACTGAATTGGATGAGACCTTCACAGCATCAAAGTTATCATCAGTCCCGACTAACCGCAGATGGAAGATTGTGCAATGGTTTACTTATCTTACAACCTTTATTGCTATTTGGTTCCGGAAAACCATCGATTTCTTCAAGTTCAGAACAGATAGGAGAAGGCAATATTACAGTGCACAAGCTTATCAATATTATAATGGTATGATCAGCATTCTGTATAAATGCAAATGTATTTATAATGTCGCATCTAAGAATTATTCCAGCCTTAACATATTAATATTAATATTATATAATATTTCATTATTTGTTATTCAGAATCCGAATCCAAATGGAGCGCATTATGGCAAGCTTTGGATCGCTATACGCACAACACATATTTTTTCTTCGTCAGAATACTTGTACTTGATGCTTGGCTGCTAAGTCGATTTACCGGCGTTAGAAATCGATTGCGAGAAAATGGTCCGAAGATTCTTTGGATTACGCTTCTACCGTTACTTCTTTTGTTTGGTGAGTTTCATAATTTTATATTGTTTAAGGAATTTTTTTTTTTTTTCAAAGAAAAAAGAGACATCTCTGGACTTCTCATTTTTATTGACACTCCTCATCACTGAATTTTGATATCTAAACCGATCATCCAAGCACAGTCAGACCAATGTCTATCATGGGACCAGCACCAGAGAGGCACATAAACCTATTCTGGCCTTCGTCTTTTTTGTTTCAGGAGCTTATATCGCGCAAGAACATTTCTTTACCTGTGTGGACTATCTGCGCAGTGTCCAATATGGTGTCACTGAGACGACTTATCACATCTTTAATGATATTACCAACCTAACATCTTTTGTCTATGAGTCATTTACCAAATATTTTGCAAATTTTGCAAATTACTTTATGCACCTCTTATCCAGTGTGAACGTGTCTTTGCCTGAAATGCCTCCCATTGGGTGGAATATAAAGTAGTGATTAATTGAAAAATTGGCTTAAGATAACAGTAATCTTAAATATATAAGTCAGTTTAAATGGATGAAGGTGACATTCAACACTTATATTCTTTTACAAAATAAAACAATGAAAGAATAATATAATATATATATTTGTATGGAAAATTTCCATTAAATTGATTGTATCATAGAATTTACACCTATGATATAATTTTTATAAAAGAATATGATATATCTCTTTCATCCATTTATTCTGAAATTATTAATTTTGTGTGATATCGGTTTTGTTTTGCTCTATAACCAAGTCAGTATGTACTGTTATCGTAACGTTTATGCATATATATCGTTGCCTCATAATTACGAAAATTTCAATAATTCTATAAATAGAGAGTTATTGATTATAGAAAACATGCTTATTGCATAGTTTGCTATACAAAATATGGTGCTAATATTATATTTCAAAAGTTCTATTTCGTTCTTTCTCTGCATTTATTTTGTGTATCTGAATCGGGCAATGAAAGATATAGTATTTGTGGTACGTACTGACTGTCAGATAACGCTTTACTTATATTTTGTTATTACTAATAGACTAACGTTGCGTGGAGATATATATTTATCTATATTATGCTATATATACTACATAATTATATTTATATAGATTTGTGTTACATTTCAAGCTGCAGCTGGTCAACATC
Source organism: Linepithema humile (assembly GCF_040581485.1). Classification (NCBI taxonomy): domain Eukaryota; kingdom Metazoa; phylum Arthropoda; class Insecta; order Hymenoptera; family Formicidae; genus Linepithema; species Linepithema humile. The sequence goes on along the minus strand of NC_090128.1, from coordinate 8,769,971 downwards.
TAGTTCACATCACTTAGTCATTTTTTTCTGTTATGCTATAACTTATCATAATTATATTTCTTTTTGTTAATAATACATTTTTTTTGAATATTTAATTTTATAAATATATATGAATAATAATATATAACAATTCAATCATATTGTTGAATGAAATAAAATTTATCATTTTTCAATTAATCGCTACATATATTGCTTCTTTTCTCTTTGATATATATTAAGGGTGTAACAATATTATTTTGGTGTAATGGTTATCATCGTTAGATATATCTGTATTGTAAAAGCACGTTCATACTTAATAAAAAAATATATATATTTTTCTTGTGTACGACATTAGTAATTTTTTGAGCTCAGTCCGTTAGAGTGATATAGCGTCGTAGTGTCCCGACCAAATGTTTTATGATCCGATCTAAAAAGCGAAAGATAAAATATTGTTGATGGGAGAAGGATAGAGGGAGGATTGTTCTGCTAGGTGTTAAAAAGTTGGAGTGTGTTGTGCTTAAGAAACTTGGAATCGTGATCGCGCGATGTCATCGAAACGGTGAGTTTCTTCGTCTATCCTTCTCTCAGTTACCATATTGTATGATAGTTCCATTTCGACCAATTACACCATTGTAATTGGTATATGTGCCATAAAACATGTATCTATGATTGTAAATTGAATAATTGGACAATTATATGGCACACTAATTTCATGTTGGAACGCTGTAATTCAATACAGTAACAGGAGAAGGAGATGAATGTTTGAATTATTAGTTATTTATAAATAATATGGAATTCTCATTTCAGGTGCATGGTGTACAGCGCAATGCTTATCACTCCTTCCTGGCGTTAAAATCGTGTCAGATACAGCGACGGAGAAATTATTACCTCATGTACAACAATGGAACAGTTATAAAAGTGGAGGTGAAGAGAAGAAATTGACTTATAAAGAAGCACCAGAAGAGAATTTGGTTAATAAACCTGATTTGGTCGGGAGAATAGAAATACTCGAAAACGGACAAGCATATCAAATGGTATAAATCTAAATTTTTCTACGATTTTAATTCTTGCGTATTTTGTAATTACTAAATATTTTGCAGGAATATCTTATGAATATTACTCAAGCTCTGGAAGATCGTAAACAGAACGATGCTGATTTCCGAAGAGAGTATAATGTAAGTTTACGATTTTATCAACGTTTAAGAATTAAAAATAATTATAGAGAGTTCTCGAATTCTGTGATACTTTCAGGACAAAATTACTAATGTGGAAAGTAAATTGGATGTCACTGAAGTAACTAATATAATGTATAACGAGCTTAAAATTATCAAACATGAATTTGAAAAACTACGTGAACTCTATTCGGAATTAAAATCTTGTTGCAACAAAAATGCAATATCTGTCGCGAATCAGGATATAGAAAAGCACGTGGAAAGAATTTTGTTTAACTATCTCCCTCCTGGAATTTCAAAAGAAGATCTGGCGAAAATCAGTCGGAATTTACTCGCATCTTACAACAAAGAAGGTTCAAAAACGATCATCTACTTTTTAAACTTGTTTTCATCACATCATATTATTAATATTAAGAATTGTGAATATTTTTACAGCTCAAACTGTCTTTAATAACGACGTTAGCAGTGCTAACGTTCACGTCTCGGATGAGCACATGCGCAAAATAGTAAAGGAAGTTCTACGAATATATGACGCAGACAAAACGGGTCAAGTAGATTATGCTTTGGAGTCAGCAGGTATCGTATCGCACTAATAAATTAAAGATAACTGATAAACAAATAATTGCAATAAATCTATTGTGTTTGCACACAGGAGGTCAGATTATTAGCACGCGATGCACTCAAAAGTACGACATAAAGTCGAGGGCCTTCAGCTTATTCGGTTTCACGATGTATTACGAAAGTAATAATCCGCGGACGGTAATACAAGGGAACACAATACAACCTGGTATTTGCTGGGCCTTCCAAGATTTTCCTGGATATCTCCTGATACAATTGCGAAGCGTCGTTTACGTAACTGGCTTCACTTTGGAGCATGTTCCCAGATTAAATTTGCCGAATGAAAATATGTCGAGTGCGCCCAAGAGGTTCGATGTCTGGGTATGTAAAAATATTCCGTTTGTACATTTAAGTATTGTAATATTTCTTTTTCAATGCTTATGTATTCTAATAGGGATTTATAAGTGAAAATGATTCCAAGCCTGTGATGTTTGGTGACTACGAATTCACATATTCTGATGAGAGTTTGCAATATTTCCCAGTTCAGGTGAATATTTTATTTACTAATTCGAGCGATTTTCAATATTAATAAGTATTCGGTATTAGAATTATAGTATTAATATATAAATTTTTAATGATTTTGTAAATTCTAATTCTGAGAGCTCGATATCGTGGTTATTATTATTATACCTCAAATTTGTTATAATTGTTGATACTTTTACACCCAGAACACAGAGATCAACAAACCATACGAATACATCGAGTTGAGGATACACAGCAACCACGGACAACTGGATTACACGTGTTTATACAGATTCCGTGTTCACGGACGACCGATTTAGAAAACAATCGAATATCGCAAAGGTTCCTTTTTACAAAACGTTTACAGAGATCGTTCAAACAATAATGAGAACGAGCCAGGATTCTTCTCTGACATGTGCCTTTACAACTACCGTTATTAATAAGCACTACAATCGGTGCGATTTATCGTAGCATCTGTATTTATATTGTGAATATATTAACTATTTAATGTTTTTGTACTAAAAATTTCCACAAAGCAATACATATTCAAATACTTCATTTCCACGTCGATATTAATGCTTGGATGGTGGAAGTTGTTTCCGCCACTGTTGAAACGCGTTGAACGCTGTATATACATTAAATGATATTGGCAATTTGTCGAAAAAATAATGAAGGAAAAATTGCATGATTAATATCAGATCCAGGAAACAAATTCCTGGATTATTCATAAATGTCAATATATAATAGTGTTCTAAAATGCCATTTATATGCATAAATACCTTCACTATGGCCTTGTTATTGCAGTTACCTAAGTAAAGCACATTTAAAGAAAGAAAATGAACCAATCTCGTGTAGAAATATGAGAAATCGATCAAAAAAAGGGAGATAGTTCACAGGTAGAACAAAAAAATCACAAGGAAAACTTGCGTCTTGTAAGAAAAGTGAGAGATTACTTGGATTGTTATCCATCCATGTAAATGATGTATCTATGTTTGGCAGCACATCACAGAAGACTGACACTTCAAAAGTTACCCCAAAGTTGAGTGTGAGTCATGATATTTGTAATAGCGCGACAGTACAAATTGTAAGAAATCGTAACGATTAATTAATTCTAGTTAAGAAACAAAATTAATTTCTAGCCTTAAGTGTATCACACCGCGTGTGGTCTTCGCCGCAGAGGAAAACGCTTTTGTAAGTCCAACGATAAAAGCGCTAATATATTTCATGTACATATATTTCCGCATACTTTTCCGTTTAGTTACTTTTTGATAAGGTTTTACCGAGATATGTTTGTGTTTTCTTTTAGATCGCAACATGTGTGTTCTCGCTATCCAATTTTGCGATAAATACGCATAGTTTGCTTCATAGCGTGTACTTATTGTAAGGGTGGCGAGTCGAGGCGTCTTGGAAAACATTCTCGACCTTCGCCACGTATAAATGCAATCATCTTTATGTTTTTACCATTCTCAATATGTGTTAATAGAATTTTTATATTTGCAAATAAACATATTGCGTTTCATTCAAACACAGTATTTTTATTTTATTGTAAATTTAATCGCTTATTCTTATTGAATATCAAACTCATTTTTCGATCTAACTTTCCATTGTCACGCAGAAGCGTGAGATTCGTTTTTCCCGCGTCTCCGACAACAACATCCGATTTTGCCGAAAAATTCCAGTTTTAAAATCCCCGCTCGCGACATTATCGAACCGCGCACGTTGCAATCGTCGTTCCCATGCGGTGCAAGAACCTCCCGAATATGCGAATAGCTGTAAGCATCTAATTCGCGAACCGGACCGCAATCCGGTTTTCTCGAATTTCTCAGACGGACGAGAAAGGCCGGTTTCGCAGACGGTGCGGACGCTAAGAGACACGCGGAGGCTGACAAACGGAAAGGGCTCCAAACGTGAGCCAAGGGCGTGGCACTCCTCGCACGATCACGGCCCTGACGAGCGCTGGCTTGTTGTTTGGGAGGGGGAGGCTGATCGACAACGGGGGGAAGAGAGAGCCGTGGGGAGCTTCCGTTTATCTACGAGGTCAGAGAAGGCAGGCTGCGCGTTACGGTGGTGCTGTTGAAAAACACGATGAAAATGGCGTGGCAACCGCAGGAGGAAGGACTCAGGCAAATCTTAACGCTGCTCAAGGAGTCGCAGAGCCCGGATACAGCGACCCAACGAGCCGTACAACAAGTATCCTTTTGCCCTGGTTACGCCAAGTGCTCGCGTGCTCGTGTTTTCCGTATGCCCATCGTCATCATTGTCGTGTTACACATACGTGGCCCCCAAAGCGAGTGAGTAATAGAGACGCGCGCGCGGCGTGCCGCGACAGCCTGTCCGTCATCGTTCATCTTCCCGGCACGCGGTTATATTTCGACCGGAAATATTCAGAGTCGAATTTAAAATCAATTAATGTCCGCGAATACGGTCTCCGCAAGCGTCGTGGGATCACGCGCGACAACGAATTTCGCGATCGCGATGATCGCTCACTCGCTCGTTCCTTCGCTTCGCGCATCCTGTCACACGATTGCCCTCGTCGCCGATCGAAAATGTCGTTCGGGGCCTCCTCGCGTACAGAATCGTGCATTACCCGATGCCTCTCGCGCGTCGAGCTGCAAATATGCTAACAATGCACCCCCGGCCACCGTACGGCCCGTGCAGATTCCGGCTTGCTCGCTCGCTCGCGCGCGCGGAGCTTGTTTTCCCAGCGCGGCTCTGATCGATAGCTTTCGCGGGACTCTCTTCTGGCGGGGCCCGGGCACCCGCGCGAACGCGCGTAAATAAACTGTTGACGCTGCTTGGATTACAACCATATTGAATTAATACAATTGCGCTTTATCAATAGTAACAATGGCATTTTATATCGGAAATAGATCGACTTGGTTGTGTGCTCGCATATCAATATCTCCATTATTTACGTTGTGAAGTAATTGCACAGGCATCCCACGTTATTTTCCTTAACAGCTTTTGTTATAGAAATTGGAAGAATTGAATAAATTTCCAGATTTTAACAACTATTTAATATTTGTTCTAACGAAACTTACATCAGAAGGTATGTTATTTAAATCTTATTTTTAAGATACTCAAGATTTTAAATTTTATGGTTATGCATTTATATGAACTAATAATTTTTTTTTTTTATCAAGATGAACCTACTAGATCGCTGAGTGGACTGATACTCAAAAATAATGTAAAGACTCATTTTCATAAATTTCTACCAGAAGTCATAAATTTCATAAAGCAAGAATGTCTGTCGGCTGTCGGAGATCCATCACCGCTGATTCGTGCGACCGTCGGTATTTTGATTACTACTGTCGCATCAAAAGGTATGTTTCATATTCTGTAGTGCCTGGAAAGGTGCATGTTGTATATTTTTTTGATGGTTGAAATATTTCCGCGAGTAGGTGAATTAACAGCTTGGCCAGAATTGTTACCTGCGTTATGTCAAATGTTGGATTCACAAGATTACAACGTTTGTGAGGGCGCGTTTGGCGCTTTACAGAAGATTTGCGAAGATTCTGCAGAGATATTAGATTCGGACGCTCTGAATCGCCCTCTGAACATTCTGATTCCAAAGTTCCTTCATTTCTTTAGACACTCGAGTCCCAAGATCAGATCCCACGCGATAGCGTGTGTCAATCAGTTCATCATTCAACGTACGCAAGCTCTTATGATACATATAGACAGCTTTTTGGAGAATCTCTTCCATTTAGCTTCAGACGATGATTCTGAAGTGAGAAAAAATGTTTGCAGGTAGCTGATAGTATATTGCGGAGAAATCTTTTTATTATTCCTAAAGACATGAATTTATCTTTAATATTTTATGTGCATAGGGCGCTGGTGATGCTGCTTGAGGTACGAATGGACCGACTAATACCACACATGCACAATATAATCGAATATATGCTAATGAGAACTCAAGACGTCGACGAAGGAGTAGCATTAGAAGCGTGTGAGTTTTGGTTGTCATTAGCGGAACAACCAATTTGTAAAGAAGCACTTGCACCACATTTGACCCGATTAGTACCTGTCTTGGTGAGTTTTCTTTCAAATTTATCGTAAACAATTTAACAGCAATAATCATTCGGTCTTTTCTAATTTTTTTAAATCTATTTTACAGGTGAGAGGTATGAAATATTCAGAAATTGACATAATCCTTCTCAAAGGAGACGTAGAGGAGGATGAAATGATACCAGACAGAGAAGAGGACATCCGACCACGATTTCACAAGTCGAAAACACACCACTCACATCACGCAAACGGTATGAGTAAGCATACCGATGAAAACGGCGGTGTGAATGGTGGTTGCGACGATGAGGACATAGATGTCGAAGATGGATGCGATGACGATTCGACTTTGAGCGATTGGAATTTGAGAAAATGTTCCGCCGCCGCTTTGGATATGTTAGCTAACGTTTTTAGAGAAGACCTATTGCCGGTTCTGGTGCCAATTCTAAAGGAGACTCTTTTTCACCCATCTTGGGAAATTAAAGAATCTGGTATCTTGGCACTTGGAGCTATCGCTGAAGGTATGCAATGTTCTATAAATAAGTAAAAAAAAAATATAAGATAAACGATTGAGCTTGAAAAACTTGAATGATTACAGGTTGCATGAGCGGCATGATCCCACATCTGTCGGAGCTCATTCCTTATTTGATCGGCTGTCTGAGCGACAAGAAGGCTCTTGTGCGTGCCATAACTTGCTGGACGCTGAGTCGTTACGCGCATTGGGTTTGTGCACAACCACACGAGTCGTATCTAAAACCTCTGATGACAGAATTGCTCAAAAGAGTGCTTGACAGTAACAAACGTGTTCAAGAGGCCGCATGTTCCGCTTTTGCAACTTTGGAGGAAGAGGCATGCACCGAACTGGTCCCTTATCTGGGATTCATTCTCGAGACACTAGTCTTTGCGTTTGGTGAGTACGATAATATGAAACAAACAGTTTGCTCTGATTCAGACGATGTGTTATTGATCAATATGGCAATCTGTTTGCAGGTAAATATCAACATAAAAACCTTTTGATACTGTACGACGCAATCGGCACCCTCGCCGATTCTGTGGGTCACCATCTGAACAGACCAGACTATATCAATCTTCTGATGCCGCCTCTTATTAATAAGTGGAATGTACTGAAGGATGAGGATAAAGACCTATTTCCATTGTTGGAATGCCTCTCTTCGGTGGCAACCGCGTTACGTTCAGGTTTCCTACCGTACTGTGAACCTGTCTATAGGTTTGTATGTTCCGCAAAATAATTTCAATACAATAAATCTGTTTCGTATTACTTTAATAATTATAATTTATCTCTAATTGTTACTAATTTATCTTGTTTGCAGACGATGTGTGTCGCTTGTCGAGCAGACGCTGAATCAACATATAGCGAGTACGCAGAGTCCTGAGCAGTTTGAGGCACCGGATAAAGACTTCATGATTGTGGCATTAGATCTCCTAAGTGGACTGGCAGAAGGACTGGACGGTCACATGGAACGTTTAGTTATGAACAGTAACGTTATGCAGTTATTATATCAGTGTATGCAAGACACCATGCCTGAAGTTAGACAAAGTAGCTTCGCTTTATTAGGAGACCTAACGAAAGCTTGCTTCCAACATGTGCTCCCCTGTATACGTAAGTATGTTCGCAAGTGGAAAGCATGAAATTTATTAGATTTGTTTTAACAATGAATTTTTTACGCACAGCGGAGTTTATGCCTATACTAGGACAAAACTTGTATCCGCAATTCATATCAGTATGTAACAATGCGACATGGGCAATCGGTGAAATTTCGATAAAACTTGGTAAGCATCAAAGGTGATATTTTTACAGAAGAAAAAAAAGAACTTGTTACTCATCTCGCTTTTATTTTGCAGGGCCTGATACAAGTACATATATTCCATTAATTTTGACACAACTCATCGACATAATTAACCGACCGGACACACCGAAAACACTGTTAGAAAATACCGGTGAGTTCTCCATTCAACTTTTATCAATATCTAGTTTTCTCTTATAGAGCGTACCGTATATAATACACCGAGCATACTTTGAAACGAATAGAGGGCAATGTGTAGTGAGACTCGATCCGACAGCAGAATCTGCTGATTCCTATATATATATATATATATATATATATATATATATATATATAATATGTGTGTATATATACATCTATATATATATATATATACATACATACATACATCGCTATCTTTCCCGTGCTGACTTACGAAATACACTCCGTCACGACTGTGTGCTCTCTCTGTGCACATTGGGAAACTTCTCATTTACAGAGATTAGCTTTAATACGCCCGCTGAATTGCCAGCTTATACTATAATAACCGTGTGCACAATTAATAAGTTAAAAAACACTCTTAAGAGTATCTCCACTAATTTTAATCTATTTGAAAAGAGCACTTCTGATAATCATTTAATGAAAAGTCTCCCCAGTAATTTAGAATATTACTCACGCTAGATTGAGCATTTGGTGGCATTCAGCTCTTTAGGTGCATATATATATATTTGTTTATTTTTTTTTTTTTTATTTTTTTAAGTAATTTTTTGAGCAACAATGAATCACACAGTTCAGTGACTTTACGTGGTTATTATATACATAAATCGCGATTGCACGTTTTATCGTCAGGTTTAAATAATTAGTACTTGTATATTGAACCTTAATTTAGTGGTGTGCGACTGCCTGTAGGCTTGAACGTATATACGGCTGTTATTGCCATGGAAATACATATTGCAATTCAGTATATATATATATATACTGTATGCATATTCAGTATATGTATATATACACTATATGCTTGCATATTTCTAAGCCCCAGATTCTATTGTTTCAACTGAATTGTTTGAATTGGCCTTTAAGAGATCATAATGCAAATTTTGTTCTGTACTCCTATTTATTGTTCTATTATTTGTATACTGACATATATTTCTTCTATATAGTAGAGAGGTCATTTGGTATTTACCGGTTCTACAGATCACACGGGCTCGCACGCTGCTATCTAATTTCGATTATTGTTTCAGCAGCTACAATAGCACGGTATTGCCTATGTTTCATTGTCGGTATCTCATATGTTTCACCTGTGTTCTCACTGTCTTCGATTAATGTTACTTGATTCTTAATTGACTGAATTATTAATTGAGAATTAATTGGAAGTTACAAGCAGAGCATATATATTCTTCTTCGCCTAAGTTGATCGTTGGTTCGCTATCAGTTTGTCTTATTGTTTGTGTTTCCGGTCACTTCACTACACTTCACTCTTGTCTACTTACCGAAACCGAAAATGAAACCGTAGCCATAACGATCGGTCGCCTAGGTTTTGTGTGTCCCCACGACGTCGCCCCCATGTTACAGCAGTTTGTCCGACAGTGGTGTGTAACTTTCTTTATTATATTATATTCTATTAATTATATTATCTTCTATTTTTATTAGCACTTTATTATTATACATTATTATATTCCTGATTCCTGAGTAATTGCATCAGGGGCTGCTAAGAACTTTTGTGCAAGAATATATTGTGAGCTGTACACTGTACAATTTATGAAAATGACTCGTTTTCTAGCGTTAGTATGAAGCAAAACAAGCTCTTGCCGAAAGAAGCTGAAGTATAATGTGTAACAGGAATGCTCTCTTGGAGTTGTCACAGCATGAACTTGCTCAATGGTTTTTTGCAGTATTCGCAGTAACATCTTATATTTGAATTCGTTATATAACATAATTCTAATCTTTATTTTGCCACCATGCAAGTGTGTTATGGGCTCCTGTTTATCTGATTCAAGATCAGGATAGGTTTACATTTGTCACCTTTACATCACCGCGAATTCATCCGTGTATCATAGGTAGTATTATCGCTCGATTAAATTCTACTTTGCATGTTTGGTAAATTGGAATTTTGACACTTGTCGAATCTCGTTCAGTCTAATTACATGATGTGCCGTATTGTAAATGTCAAATGTAAACCCAGCCTTTAATAAGACAGTAAGTGAAATATGACGCCAGTCATATATACATATATATAAATATATAAATATTCTACATATAGGCTAGGCTCTTAAATTAAGTTCAGGGATCAATCTTTGCTCTAATTAACTACTATAATTTATATTTGTAAAATCAATACATCCATTAATATCAATTCTAACTTCATGCGTTGGCTTTAAAGATGATGTACATATTTTATATGTATATATTTATTAATCTGAAATAATAATTTCTCGATCAATGAGAAAAGAGTTAATGAGAAAAGAACTGAAATAATTATTGCCTTGGACTGGCCTCACAGTAAGCCAACTATTTCGCCTCTCGTCGAATGCTACTTTGAAAATGAACATCTATTTATGTGTGACTTGTGGGAATGAAAATAAGTGGCTAATTGTCTAACTTTTGCCAAAGCCATGTTATAATATATCTCTATGTAAATATATTACAATCTAAAGAAAGCTACTTCGATCATTGGCGGGGGAGCTCGTGCATTTTTTTATAATATCGAGCAAAACTTGACAATTTTAAAATCGACAGATGTCAAAGTCCGCGTGTTTCACTGATCGAAGTACCTTCCCGTTGAACCAAGAAGTCGAACGAGATCTAATGAGATTATCAATGTAAATTTATCAATAGGTGCACTTCCTTGCGAAGCATAAGAGATAACGAAGAAAAGGATTCTGCCTTCCGAGGTATGTGTCAAATGATTACTGTCAATCCAGCTGGCGTCGTTCCAGACTTTATCTTTTTCTGTGATGCTGTGGCGTCGTGGTCGGCGCCGAAAGACGACTTGAAGGAGATGTTTCAGAAGGTATTAAAACGGCGTTTTATGACTGACGAATTAAGTACCTCCTGATAGATGTAACTTTACAATTGTCTCTTCGTGTTCAGATACTGTTCACGTTCAAAAATCAAGTGGGTGAAGATAATTGGAAACGATTTTCCGATCAATTTCCGCCGCAACTTAGTGAGCGGCTTCAAAATATGTATGGCGTCTGAAAAACTCCGCCTAAAAGCGGTAAGTCAACAATTTCAAATATAACGTTGATATAAATTTGGTGAATTCAAAGATTTATTTTTACAATTTTATATATATATATATTTTTTTTTTTTCAGAAGGCCGCTTAACAAAGCAGGCCGAATGGGGTTGGGCGGGAAACAATGGGCGGATGGGACGGGTGGGTGAAACCACGGCCTCTTCTCATCAACATCGTTGTCGTTACCGTATCATCGTAGTCTGTTATCGTGCTCTCCAGGAGTATGATAACGCACACGCCGAGTGTTTAGCCTTTAGCCTAACCGGGAGAGGGCTGAAGAATGATATAAAACGAAATGTTAGAGAATCAAAGCGAGAAGAGAACGACAAGAGATAAGCATTGGCCGCAACATAAAAGCGTGGGTGGGCGGGGATGTAACTTCGGGGTGGGAGGGAGGAATTTTGTGGGGATCACCAATTTCAAGAGACGAAATAAGGTATAACAACCGATATACCTTGATGTAGTGATGTACACTCGTTTCCATTAGCGCTACGTGTAACACTCGAAAGTGTTATTTGATTCTCGCGTATGTCGAAACGTGACAAGTGCTGGCGCCATGAACAACTTTGGTCCAGCTCTATATTATAACACTAGATATATATATATAATTATTATCAAAACCAACTTGCAGAAAACGTTGGATGTAAGCGTAAGCATAGATCTCACGTTATAGAGATCGCCGAACACTGTGATCGAAAATTTGTATGTTAATATTGACCTTTTCTTCCTTTATTTTCTTTTTTTTTCCTTTTTTCTTTTTTTTGAGAGAGCGAGAGCGAGAGATTACTCGAATGTGTTTGTAGAGTTTTAGAAACAAGGTAGAACTACTTATTTGATAATAAATATGATATAGAGTACGTTATTAGAAATTTCATAGTGTACAGAGGATTTTTTGAGAATATTGTATTTTTATACGTTGAAGAAATCACACATTAAGAAGATATAACGCAGAAAGTGCCATTCCGTCGTTTCGAACCAAAATTTTTCTGCTTATTTTATTCTCTCCCTGCTAATTGTGATATTAGGTTATACGCGACAACTTTGTCATCGTATATAAAACATTTCAAATATGTATACGTACATATAATATACGCATTCTGTTATATATATATGTACGTATATTTCAACATGATACGATGTTTTAACTCAACCGACCATTTTGTGATTACCTTTTTGTTAAACATATTAAATTAGTATCATATTAGCATTAGTGTAAATATAGGTAAATGCATTTTAGAATGGACGTTTTTGTTAATGATTATAATAGATACGATGTCAAATCTTTATTAATTTATCGAACTCTCGAGTCGATGTTTAATCACAGTCATCGATTAAAATTTAAAAAAAATAAAAATAAAAAAAAACGGTTTACAGATGCGATTCACAGAACGAGCAGATCTATGACGTGAAATCTATGGCGATGTTGATTTTATTTGCGCGCGATATAATGATCTCGATGTTCATCTGGATAAAAAAAATCTTGTGTTTAAATCGTTTTTGAGAGAAACAAGAAGAGAAAGAAATCGAGGACAGATTGTGTCATTCCAGTTACTTGGGCCAGTTCGAAGAAACGAGCAACTCTTTACTTTAAATGATGCACGCTTTTATCTTTCGTTTTTCACTTTAAAAAACGTGGGAAAAGAATTATAATTCACTGATATTGTGACAAAATTTATATAAATGTGTTATATTGAGATTTAAGTAAATATAATCTCTGATTTGTTGCAAAATCCTTCAAAAACGATTTCTAAATAGTTTTACGATATAAAAGAAAAAAATTATTTTAATTTTCATCTTTTCAATCATTGGAATTAAGTAAGAAAAGAGAAAAAAAAATACAAAGGAAGAAAGCTCAACCTGGAAAAACTGACCATCATTAAGTCGCTATTGTCAATCAAACTTTGAAATTAATCAATAAAAATCCAGTGACTGGGGGAAATTGAACTAGCGCGGGCGAGAAAAACGTTAAAAAAAAAGGATTATGTTCTAATCTCATTTCGACTGAAGAATTAAAACATTGAGTACACTACGATAAAGATGCTTTGTCGTCGCTTATCGAATAAGGGTAATTCTACATCCTTCCATTGTCATTTACGGCACATGCAACAGACTTCTGTTCGGTCTCTTTGTGTTCCTGCGGAAGAAAGATTCTGCACGGAGAATTAGGTGAATTTCGTGGCCGCTCCTTGACTTAATCCACACTCGTTCAACTTGGCAATATAGATATTATATATGTATATTGTCATAATTTTATCCCTAAACTCTGGCCCCTTTCCTTGCCCTGCCTGCGCCATTTTTGTGATATTACTGTTTTTTATAATTACTTAAGAGCTTGAAAAAAGTAAAAACAAACATAAAATTCGAACCACATGCCACTCGACGCAAATCTAAATAGAAAAAATTCATAGTCACTATTTTAATTTTTTTTCTATCGCGCGTATATGTATAGGATGTGTAAATATTGCATACGCAAAATCGACATCGTTATCACTTCACTTTCACCGACTTACATTTTAAGGATTTAATAACAGTTAACGGCAATTTGCACACAAGTTGTATAGTTCACCTCTCGATAGTTCCTAAGCTAGACGAAAGATCTTGGCAGTGATGAAGAAACAAAATGCTCGTTGTCGCATCGATCTTGGATTACTACATGAAATTTCGTATCGCAATACAATCTAGAGTGTGTTCCATCGTCGTTGTAAATATATATATTTCTTTTTGACTTCGATATAGATTTTCTGGTACATACAGTTTCTACAATCCATTTTATCCATACGTTTCTCGTCGAGGGATCATGTGGCTCGCAATTATTTATTAATACGCTATTAAAAAGCTCTCAGTCAAGATAAGATCGAAGTAATAAATTTATAAATGATTGTGAAGTAACGGTGAGATCGTCTATTTATATATAATTATTATATTAAATATTACAATGATAGGACTGAAAAGTGATCAATGTTGATTGATATTTGAAATTTCCAGTTTTTTCTATCGTGAGTAAAAATTGAGTGCGAAGAAGTATGTATGGGGATATATAATAACGGGGTGATTGCAACCGAAGAAAACAAGAGAAAAAAACAAAAAAAAAAAAAAAAATAAGAGTAAACTAGAGCAGACACAAAATAATAAGTGACATAAATTGAAACTCGACAAACTCACAAGTAAATATATTGTTGTATCTTTATTGTTGTTGTTGCATGAGACTAGCTTAATAGACTGAGCCATACACATGGTTAAATAACTATTAACATAATAATTCTTAATTAATACTATAATTATTGTAATTATTATACGGTGTGTATTATATTTAATCATAATGAATCCTCGTGCGGGCAGTGTTCGGAGCGGGTTCCTATCCTTTGAAACTTTCAAATCATTACTCACACTCTTAACACTTTCGGCCTTGGCTGTAAATCTCTGGCCGAGACGCTTTCTATCAGATAGGTAGAAGTAACTTTAGGATGTACTATTAGGTATGCTCACGTGTGTCTGCGAATCCTCCGAGTATTTGCAAAACATAGTAGAATCGAGTACAATCAATATTTACCAGGCAACGGCTTCGTTGATGCGGAACTAGATTATGACGTAGACTTTACAATATTATTACCATTATTTCGTATTGTGAAAGAAACTATATATTATAGATGTGTATATATATATATATATATATAGAGCTATATACAGACTATACCTTCTCTCATTCCGATCGAGAAGCGTGTGGTGAATTGAAACTCGAGAACTTGTGGTAAAAATCAGAAATTACAGTATATGGAGCTTGACTTCTCGATCGGACGTCGATCGATCGTGTCTTTCCCTTTTCAAAGGATCGGAACTCTGTATAGGGCTGTTCCTAGTACCTGATTATCCTATCCTTGCGGCACGAAAAGTTCTGCCAAGATGCAGTTCAAGAGATCGTTGATATGCCGTAATGTACTTTTTTTTTTGCTTCACTGTTTTCTCTCGCAAGCGCCGGCGAATTTCTCTATCCAGTATCTACACTCGGTAATAGAATACATACACGGTGTTTTTTTTTTATTATTGCATATTACCTTGACTGCCTAGTACTTAAGGGTAATCTCTTCTAGTGCTCAGTAGTAACGTCGCATGTAAGTCTCGCACGGACAGAAACAAAAGAAACACAAAACATTATCTTCTATATTCTTTCCGACACGACACGTTTACGTCTGTCAATATGCAACGAAAGGGTGCTGCCGATCTCGGAAGAGCGATAAAGACAGTTTCGTATGTGTACCTCTTTGTATAACTCTTGATCTTTCGAAACATAAAGTGTATTCAGCCATGCACAGAATGTTACAACACTATCCTTGTTCAACATAAAGTATATATTCTTCTTACAAAGAAAATATATTCTTCTTACAAAGAAAAACAGATTTTCTATAAAGTTTTATATAAAGTTTGCTTAAAAGTAAACAAGAATTTAGATACACTTCTAAACTGAAAAATCCTATCCAGAAGTTACGGATTACTTATCAAAAATAAAAAAAAATCGGTGATAAATTTGACAAAAAAATTTATTAAAAAACTTGTAATTAGGTGAAAATTTCTTAAACATCCTGTGCACAGCTGAATCGACCATCATACCGTTTTAAATTATGGCAATCACACTGTAAATCCATCATCTAAGGGTGAATGATACACACTTGATATTGTATTTTATAGCTTCGGCAATTTTCCGTCTAATTATGAATCGTTTTCTCTCCGAACGCGAATTCGTTATTGTAATCGAGTCGGACGGCTTTACACATTATAAAGCGTCACGTATAAGTGCGTACAAGTATCGATTTGAGTATTGTGGATCCATCTATTCGGACAGCAGATAAGGGATTCGAATTCTTTTAATCCTTAAGGATTGAAATCGTAGGATTAAGATCAATGCATGTTGTTGCAATGTGTTTACGGGAACATTTTATTGCTTCCTGCCGCCAAGCTTCTTCCGTTAATTAACTGTCCGAATCGTATGCTGTAGCGCTACATTGTACATACTGTACTGCACGCGTACAGTCAGACGGTCCATATCCAGGATTGAAACTGGTATAATTTCGTTGGCTTCGGATATCCATGCTACAGATGCGTGAAATTGATCTCTGTGGGTGTAACAGTGATATAATACAGTTTTTTGAAAAAAAAAAAAAAAAAAAAAATACTTAATGTAAAATCTAGCTAATTTACGATTGTAATTTATTAGAAATATTATAAATATTATAAATTGTAGTAATATAAATATATAATAGCAAAGTAAAATAGTGTTATAGTGAAAGTTATATGTTTTCTGTATAAAGAGGCAATCTAAAATTATTCGTTACACCCAAAACAATATCATAGGAAAATTATATCAAAATTTTATTTTTAGAGTGGCTGGTATTTAACTTGTTCGTATCTATAGCATCCAAGATTGAAGACATTGAAATTATACCAGCTCACATTCTTAACTCTCCATACTGCGTTCGTTGTCTTGGTTCTCTGTGCGCTACGTGACTACATTTCATTCGAAAATAAATTTTGACGAATACCGAGTAGCGTTGCGAGTCTTCTTTAGCGATGAAGTTTATCCTAAATTCACTTTGATGTTAGTTACATTTTTTTTGGTGATAATTTTGTATGAAGATCCGTAATACTTTCATTATTTATCTGTTTTTTTTTCTATCTTATTTCGTAGTTAATTTTTCGCATCTCTCATTCAAAATACATAACATTTCTTTTTGAGTTACGTGATAAAAATACGTATCGTTACATTTGCTTTGATTTAGAATTCACCTGTAATAAAAGTGATATAA
Organism: Linepithema humile; assembly: GCF_040581485.1. NCBI lineage: Eukaryota > Metazoa > Arthropoda > Insecta > Hymenoptera > Formicidae > Linepithema > Linepithema humile. The sequence continues at coordinate 8,752,917 of NC_090128.1, read as the reverse complement.
TTTTTCAGATGTGAACGGTAAGTAACGAGTTATATTGATATTCGTATATATAATAATTTCAAATAATGAGTCGACTATTAATTTGACACAAAATAAAACTGTCGAACCCAATTCCTTCACATATTACAGTTATAAACTAATTTTACAATTGTCTCTTTTAACGGATTTCATTCACTGGTGCGTCTTTGTTATCACAGTTCCTTCAAATTCGATATCTCGGAGAGAGAACGAAAGAGTCTCAACATTCCAACATTCTTTCCGATTCGCGAATCATCGAACAGTTAACGATCTCGCATTACAAATGATCCAGGCTGTCCCGGAGGAGCGATTCGGGTCGGCAAACACGGGACACGCTCTGTTGTCCCGTTCGCTCGCATCTCGTCGCCGACGAGCACTCCCCCGAGTGAACCGTAAAAGCGTATCGGCGCCGCGCAAATAAAACTGTATCGCCCCAGGGCACACCGGGTATGTAACGGATCGGTTTAAGTGATTGCTTCTCTTCATTAGAGCTTGCTGGGCTCGCCTCCTGCGAAGTCGAAGTTGAGGGACAGGTGTGGTAATGGCCCGTATCCGAGCTCTCGCTTCAGTTAACCCACCCCTGCGACCGCCAGTCGATTTAACCATCCGGACCACCTCTTTCTCTCTCTCTTTCTTTCCCTTCCACCCCACGAAACTATTACGCGAATTGATTCCGTATCGGATCTGCCCAGAGGGGCGGAAACTCGCGTTTAGCTCCTCGTTTCTTCCACTTTTTCGCTCGCACCCGCTCCCCTCTTTCTTTATCGTTGCACACACACACTCTCTCTCTCTTATCGCCGACGCGTGACTACTCTCGGTCTATTTGCGTGCATCTCACCCTATCTGGTAAAGGACTGCATTTCCGGATTATCGGCTTCCATCTCAGGCTCGAACGAGGTATCGGGAGAAGTACACGAATAATCGTGCGCGAAGCGATTCATTTCGTAGGTACAGTGAAGTTCTTAAGTGGATATACTATGTTCAAGATTGAGCTTTTAGTCAAATCTGAAAACGACATGTAATTGTAAAAAATGATTAGGATCTATTTCACACGTCTTTGCGGTAATGCAAAGAGTAACACGATAAACTTATAAAATTGAGGAATTAAATTTTAAATAAAATATATTAATCTTTGGACGGCGGTGATCGAATCCTTTATGACCCATTCCGATTTTTTATTCCCATTGTAGAAATTATATAACACTTTTGGATTAAGACACGTCTTTTCTTTTCGAAATCTTGCGCAATACTACGTGTATATTGACTGCAGAAACATTAGTCTATTAATCGCTGCAAACGTTCGGCGCTTGGGTCCCAAATAACTCGGCCATCACCAGGTGAGGATAAATATAAATAAATATAGTATTTAAAAAATCACGTACAAGAACTCCATAATTTGTAATATAGTTTTACACTGATTTTACAACTTATGTCGTTAGTCCATGCAAAAATCTTTAAATATAAATATAATCGTATCTAAAAAATATGCACGTTAAACTGAATATCAGAAATAATCTGATGATCTAAAACTGACGCCTGTGTAATTTGATGTATCTCCGGATGTTGGAGAAGCAAGATCGACTGGCGGCGATCGAGTTAGTAATTCTTCTCTCGCGAGATAAACAGCATCCAGTAGCTGGTCTCTATATTGCGATTTACGGCTAGTTGGTCGGCGTATACGCCGCCACGCGCGTCGCATTAAATAATAATGTCAGTGATTGCTGCTAGGTGCCCGCCGAGGCGAACCGAGGATAGTGAGGGGAGGATGGTAAGAGGGCATGGCGGTGGAACGGAGAAGACGCTGCCTTTACACCCCCGCCAGATATATCATCGCCTGGCAGTTATGTGTGTCATGAATTTTAGATTATCCTTGGATTAGATTAAGGCACGCGGGGGCCGGAAGGAGAAGCGACCGAAGCAAGCGGCCCCTTGGCCCGCCAGTCAGTGTGTGCGCGAGACTGAATTATTTCCAAATCTCGCACAACATCCATCCCTCCCTTCCTTTTTTTTCTCTTTCTCTCTCTCTTTGCTCAATCGCGTTGTCTGAATTGCAGGACTGATCTATTGCCGTAAATTTTTCGCCGATGATCCGATCAGGCTTGCGTTACCTACAACTTCCAATGATAATTTTTAAACCATGCAACAAAAACTCTTAATTATCACAGATCATAAATTTTTGTAGTTATCTAAGGACGAAGGACTGAGGTCGCGAGGACGCCCTGATGAGGTCCAAGTCAAGGAAAGCGCCGCGGTTGCGACCGGATGCATGGACGACTTTGCCGCTTTGCTTCCTCCATAATAATGTTAAATTTTAAATTTAATTTTGATTATTATTTCAAATATTTTTAGAAGTTCAAAGATGTTATTATTAATTACATAACTTTTATTAAAAATTTGCTTTAAAGATGAATAAAAACTTCAATGCTTGTAACAATTATTTTTTTAAATATAAATTATTTTACGCGAAAGCATTATACGTGAGGTCCGAGCCGTGTCTTGTTTTATTTCGTATGTCAGGTAAGGCTCGAAAGCGTTCAAACAGCTGATTGGGCCACATGGCAGGATACGTCAACCTCGAGAGAGAACGCGCTGAGAGAAGAAACTGACGAAGTCACAGCAGAACGATTTAGGGACTCGATAAGACAAGACTACTAATATTAAAAGCATTATACTCCTGACAAGTTCATTTTTCTCATTCTAAACATTCAAAAATGGTATATCACATGAACATAATTAAATAAAAGTTTATTCTAAAATAAACATCAAAGTTTAAAACAACAAAAACTGCAATTATTTTTGCACCAATCTAATAGAATGAAAAGCATATAGAAAAACATAAAGAATTAGAAGAAAAAATTTGGAGCAAATAGAAAGTTAGTTTTAGTTTGTGCGAATGACAAAGTTACGCGTCAGGAGTGCCGTTTAAAACATCGCATAAGGTATTCACTTAAACCTGTTGAAACATATGGTCGTATGGTGAGAGCCCTGCCCTTCTGGAGCCAATTAAGAAAAGAAGACATGTAAATGTGTAATGTAATGTTGAATGTAGATTCATTTATACACTAAAAAAAAAATTCTAGGTAAACTTGTGAGATGCATTTAGTAATGCATGTTTTAAAATTATTTGGTTGTTATTATTAATTATAATAATAATAACACAATATTTGATAATAATTACAAATATTTTAAAAGAACAAATTTTGCGTTTAGTCGAGCTAACTAAATTACATAGTATTTATTATCGAAAAGATGATAAGCAGCAAACAATTTGATAATTAATACTAAATTGTCTTGAAAGCATTATCTGATTGATTTGCTGACAGTTACTACATTATTTGGTAAGTATTACTAAATCAGAGATTATTCTTTACGAAATCTATCAGTTTATCATGTTCCTGTGCTTTATGCGCAACATCATGTTGAGTCGCATTTATTTTGAACACATTTGTTTCGATACGCTTGTATGTGGCTTCCGTGCCACATACAAGCGTATCGAAACGCGTTCAAAATTTCTTCAACATGCTACTGTATGCTACCGGAATCGGTATCACCAGTTCGTACATGCTCTGCGTATCGATCTCTCGTAGCGATCTGATTGTGAACGCAAAAGTGCGTCATAAAATTCGGTCATTCTGCCGGCGTGAAGACGTAAAGCGGCTTCAATTAACTATTGAACTATTGAAATTCATAAGTAAAAAATATGAGTGAATTAGAAACTCTTCTCTCGCTTTGGGGACTTAAAGATTTTATTGATATACTAAAAGATATGTATAGCTTATTATTTTTTTCTCAAAGTGACTTTCTATAATCTGTGCATCTAATCTACAAATCAATTGATATCACAAACATACGCGCGTACATATATACGCATAATATTACTAAATTTGAATATTTTATATTCAAATAATATGGTGATATCTAATATATAATTCAATAACTATTACTAAAAAATTTGTTAATACTTACTAAATCATTTAGTTATAGTTATCACATGATTTTATGATAAATGTCAAATAATTTGGTAATTATTACTGAACAATTCGTTTATATTTACAAATCGTTTCGTTATAATTATCACACATAGTTTGATAATATTTACTAAACACTTCGATAATTATTAAAAAATAATCTGTTTATACTTATCAAAATCTTTGATTATATATATATTTATCATTATTTGTTAATAATCATCAAACTTTGCCAATATTAACCAAGTCGTATCAATCACTCAATTAATTCTTTTTGTAATTGTTACCAAGCATTTACTTAGCACTATTTACCCAAATCATTTAGTAATTGTTATTAAATCCTAGTATCTACTACTAAATCCTTTTTTCAGTGTGGAAAAATAGAAGGCCGAAGACCTCAAAGAATGAAAAGTGCAAAATTCGTAAAAAATAGCAGCGAAGTCGCTCGTCACAGGATAAAAAGAAATTGAACCCCCCCCGACTGAGCAACAAGCTCAAAGAACTAATCAAAGAAGTAAAGAATCGGACGGTATGTATCTACAAAGATTATCCGCTGACAAAAATACAGACTATTCGCTTAAGCAAGAACTCAGAAGACCTAAAATATATTTCCCGCCCATTCGAAAAGACAATGGAACCTGGGCTCGGAACGATAAAGAAAAAGTGGAATTGTTTGCGGATCATTTGACGGAAACTTTTCAATCCTTCCCTAAACGGCTAATGAAGACAGAAAGACGGCTTACTCAAAGAGCTTAGGAAGGAGATAAATAACAATTTAAGTGCCAGAAAAGCCCTCAGATACGACTTTATCACGGGACAGCTGCGCGCGCTTAAACAATTACCTGAGAAAGCGCTTGTCCAACTACTACAATTCAATTTTTCGTCGAAATTTATAATTTTTAATTTAAATTTTTTTACAGGTAACAAACACATATACACGATATGCGAAAAAAAATATACTCGCGCAAGGACAATCTAACGCGATATTTAAAATACGAATGTAATATGCGAAACCAGTTTCAGCGCAAGTATTGCACAAAATTGTTTTCATAGTCGGAAATAAGAAACAGACGTGAATAGATTCATAAAAAAATCCGTAAAGCAATGGAAAATGGCGGAAGTAATAATGATACCTAAACCCGGAAAAACCCTGAATGATAAAAAATGCTAAGTGTAAATATTGTTTAAGAGAATACACGTATAATAATATTGGAAAATTCATCAGATATTTAGAAATGCACAAAAAAACTGATAAAATTATATAGCAAAGTGCATGGGATCATTGTACACCATTCGGTGACTTTAAGTGCAAATATTGTGGACAAATAATAAATGTTAATCGATTGCGTCGTATAACTATTAATACATCGCACATCAAAACTATTAATAAGGTGGAGTGCGTTTAGGTTTAGGTTTGTCATAAATTTCTCGATAATACTATAAAATAAAAGCTAATACGAACCGAGCTGGGTGGCAATTGCTTCTTTTCCATTTATTAATAATATTGTATCCACACATACGTTTCGACCATTCGACATGTGGTCATCTTCAGTGTGTTAAATTACATTAAATACATACTATTTGTTCATACAAGTTAGTCGCAATAGTTTACAGATTTAAATTAAAAATTATCATTTTCTAGTCTTACTATTGAATTCTATTGTGTGCTCCATTTTCGTCATTGTATTTTTGATTCTTTTCAATAAATTCATCGGTCTATCTTTTTATAAATTAAGCATCACCGTGTGATTACTCCATAAATTTGTAATCTATAATATTTCTTGGTAAACCAGTATATGATATGGAAAATTAATTCTTGTCAACTTGATAAAATGTCGTTGAAGTATAAAATGAGTAACTTGTGACTTTCAAAGTGGATAATTTAACTTTTACTTATAAATTTCTCGGTAATTGTTAGTGTTTTCTCAAAAAATCCGATTTTTAAAATTATTTTTAAAAGTAAGTAGTTTTGATATCACACAATATCATTCCATATATTAATATATACAATAATATGGATATATTTATGTATCATACAGACTGAGAGCAGGAGAAGAGGCCGACCAGCATCGGCGGAGCAAGTTTAAGATAATTAATCACATATTTGTTATATTTCAATAACTTTGATAATAACATCAAGTGTATATCATATTTTATCGCGACATCTCGGATTCCGTAACATCTCCGAGAAATCTCAACGAGTCACCCTCCCTCGCGCATTCCCGATTATTCCCCGTTTCATCCCGTCTGCGGGGACGAGGGGGCGGAGATAATTGATGATGGTAGCTGGTTTTCGCGGGACATTATATCGCAGTTACGAGTTTCCACCTCTTCCTCCCCCACTTGCGAGCCACGAATGCGCAATGTGCGAACAACAGAATCCGCGTTGTAGTGGGGAGAATATCCCGGGGGTGGTTTCCACCCCTTGCCGACCCCACGTGATCCCGGCCAGACAAACGACGGCCAATTTACGAGCAATAGGAAAAACTTCTTAAAACTCGGATTAAAATGAGTGGGATAAAGGGAGAAAGGCAGAGAGAGAGAGAGAGAAAGAGAGGAGGGGGAGGGAGGAGAAAGAGAGAAAGGTCCTTCCCTCGGCACCCTCCGAATTATCCCTGGGATACGAGAGGGTTCTATTTTATTCCTGAAACCGTCACGGGAGTGAAATGGGCGAATACGGTCCTTGGCCCTGGCCTTCCGACTTTTATTATTATCTTCCTGCCTGTGGATGAGGTAGGGCGTCATTATTTTCACTGTTATTCGAGCACAAAATTGCCGTGGATTACTGTTAATTCTGTTTCTGTCTGTCCGAATTGCACATCATTGCAATGTCAATGATCTTCGATAATTTGATAATTCCACTTTAAAATATTAATAATCCATCTTTAAAATTCATCTTTCTATTACACCACATAAATTGTCTAAAAGAAAGAAATTGTCTAACTGAAATTCAACAATTAAATGCAAAATTCCCAAAAATTTTAATATCCCAATATCTGATTAAAATTCAATTTATCAACAATCCTAGGTAGCACATGTGCGTTTCATATACGTTTCCTATATATAATGGTAAATCTCTCGCTAGTTTATTCAAAGACAGTTTGCCACTGAGTGACGGTGATTTGTCAGGATTTATTGAAGGAGAGAGCAATAGGATACCATTAAACAATTCACCATTAAACAAAAGACTTTATTCGCCGGCTTCGCCGGCCACTGATCCTTCCGTACGTTATCGATACAAAAGAAGAAATCCTTTCGAGTATGTACTCTATATGTATCTAATGTTTTTTAACGTTAAGCATCAATAAGAAACGTTTTTCCCACATTTTAAAAAAATTTTTAATTTTTACAGAAATAATAAAAAAATTTTTTTAAATTTTATTTGTGTCTTAATTTTTTTCATATATTTTTCTTTAGTATAATGTTGTTCAAATGTTTTTTTAAGAATTTAATGTAATAAAAGTTACATAATTATAAATTTAATTAATAAAAATGATTTAGCATAAGAATTTTTTTAAAATATTATATTTTACTATATTTATGATATTGATATTATGATATATTGATATTTATATATCAATATATACTATATCAATTTACTATGTCATTGTGATTAATTAAATACTATATTTGTGATATTTTATTGTAACATTTTATTGTAACATTGCAGAAAATATATTAACTATTGCATTTATATGAATATATATATATATATATATATTTTCATGAATAAAAGAAAAAAAATGTTTTTTCCTTTATCCGCGAAAAAAATTTGCTTTTTTCTCGGAGTTAAGAAAATAATGCATTTATATATATACAGGGTGTCATGTAACTGGTGGTACACTGGCGGGAAGATGGCGATTTTACATGAAAAACTGAATCAAAAATATAGAATAAAATTTTTTTATACGAGGTTTTGTTTCCAAGAAAAATGACTTTGAAAGTTTATCGAGTACGCTTGATCAAATCTTAACTCAACGGATTTCACTGTAGATTATCTCTATTCATGTTCGTAAACACTAAATGGATCGAATGACGAGGGCACAGAATATGACAAAGTATATCGGTATGAAAAAAAAGAAAAAAAAAAAAAAAAATGTAGCAAAATAAGAACGGATTGATTGAAAAATCACAGTTCGTCTTCGAAGCAACGACTATATTTCAAGTTTTTCGTATACACTAGCGTCAGAAGTGGCCCGTACAAGGCCTGTCGAGGTACATAATAAACACATCCGAATAGCTCGACCGATCCGCAACAACTCTCCGATAATCAGTTATATCGTGAGTTATATCGATGACTCTTATCATACGCAACAGATCGTTATTGAGAGCCGTAGACGACCGAGTCGACTACAAATACATAAATACATATCAGTATACATATCGGTCTTTATAATAATTAACTGCGGCCGAAGCATTGCCGTTACATGCACCTAACGCACGAATCATGTCCGTATACTTTCGATTGCTATATGTAGTCATATCGGCAGTATAATAGAAACTAAGAACTCAATTCGATAAGTGTAAGAGAAGAGTACGAATGATACAAAAAAAAAAAAAAAAAAAATAACATCGACGGTATTTACAAACATCAAGATAATCTACAGTAAAATCTGTTGAGTTGAGACTTGATCAAGTACACGCGTACTCGATAAACTTTCTAAGTCATTTTTCTCGGAAACAAAACCTCGTGCGAAAAAATTTTATTCTATATTTTCGATTCAGTTTTTCAGGTAGAATCACCACCTTCTCGCTTGTACCACCAGTTACATGACATCCTGTGTATATATGTATATGTGTACCAAGCAGCACAAATGTCTTTTAGATATCTAAAAGACATTTGTGTAAATAATACATTTATATATAAATGTATTATTTTATTAATTCTGTGAGAAAAAATAATTTTTTTTGCGCGTGGATAAAAGAAAAAAAAAAAACGTTTTTTTGATCGTTTCTTAAACATTTTTTGTCGGAAAAATAACGTTTCTCTTAATGTTTTTCGGATTGACATTTTAACCAATGAGAAACGTTTCGAAGAAATATTTGTGAAACGTTTCTGAAACGAACATGTGCTATCTGGGAAAGATCAGACATTTTCAACGATGTCGAGTACTTTCTTTAATCGACGAGATAAATCGAAAACATTGAAATGCATCAAGATCATTACTGAAAAAATCCTTTTCACGCGACCAATTACATGACAAGGATTTCAGTAGTTTTCGCAGTCAATTTTTCTTCATACGAGCAATATTGATTCACGAATGATTTGAGAAAAAGCCGGGATCACCGACCATACACATAAACGGAATATCACGTCCAAGAGCAGATTTCGGTCGAAAGAGCTCTTGCCAGTGATATTAGTCCGCAAGGGAATACGAGGAAACTCCAAGACGCGCCAGGATCGCTGACCAGCCGCGAGACGAAATTATAGATCGCCGCGTCCTGGCAACGGTGTGCAAGACATAACTCTCGGAGATGATTCACGGGTGGGTGGACGGACGCCGGACCGACTTCTCGCGCTCGTCGCCGGCGAGCGAACTAGGGGACGGCGGGCATCGCTGTCGGGGCGCTAATGCAATAACGCGCGGCTACGCGGATAAATCAAGCCGGGCGAACCGCTCGAGTAGCGCCGCGCTGTGCCAGTGCCACGCCGCGTAATCGCGTTACCCCGGTCGTCCCCGGGGCGCCGTTATTGTCCCGGAACCCCTCCTCGTCCTCAGCGGCGAGGATGAGGTACACCAAAAAGCGGACGTTCTTCGAGCGCGATAATTCGTTCAACCCGCTCCATGCAAATCGCTACCGTTTAAAGTGCGTGTCTTACTTTAGCGTGATTGATACATCAAATGTTTGGCAGTCTTGGCAAAATTAAGAGATTTTTGTAATGTCGTAACGCTATATAGCGTTCACTGTGTCTGAAGTATATTATTGCAAAAAATGATTCAATTGCGACGTCTTCTGCCGCATTTTCATAGATAAATCAGGCATGCATCTCGGGGGAGAGTTGTAATTGCGTTAACACGGATTTATTCCGACCGTCCCTGGGGCGTCGTTATCGTCCCATCCGCGTGCATCGATGGATCGAAGCGACTCTGCGTAACTGTGATTTGATTAGCAGTTTTAATTAAAAAGAACGCCTATGTACAGCGACTGCTTTAACGTACACGATCCACATACTTTTTACGCGCAAAAGAAAAAGCCCGTCGTAATTCGGTCGCTTTACGACCGCAGGATTGAGTCTGCAACGATGACTTACGATCTCGTAAATCAATAACTAATCTCGTAGTTAAACTTTTTAATAATCTAACGTGTGATTCTTCAGAGACAAACAATAATAAGAATTAGAAGCGCGGTTGTTAAAGCATAAGAAGAAATCTCTATTAACTATTAATATACAAAAATAATAAAAAATATGTTTTGGTCACAATTTCAAGCTCTCTTCAGTTTGAATTTTCTAGTAATATATATGTTGGAAATATAGTTTTTTAATTGTATCGACATGTTGAAATAATTTTTATTTATAAAGATAGATGGTGTAAAAAAATAACTAAAATTAGTTTAATCAATTATTTTTGTTTATCTTTTCTTAACAATACTACTTTCTTATGTTTTCTTATACGACAATACACGATTGTAATCAAGATATCTTTTCACAAATAAAATATCTTTATAAAAACGCATAAATTTCAATAATATAAAGTATTAGACTTTTTATCAAATTAGAATTATTTAAATTTTATTAATAATTATAATTTAATCGTATAAAACACGTTAAAATTGAATGTATTTAGAGCAAAATACACATCCATTTTTAAAAAAGGCATGAAAAATCGATACTCGAATGTATCGAAATCTCGAAAGTTTCGAAAGTATTGTTGCATCTTTTCCGCGACGCTGATTGATTATCTCGATTATTCTGACAGTTTGATAGTTTGACAGCGAAGGTTATTATTATTATAATAATATTAAACGGTTATTAAATTATTATAATAAGTGCGCGCGCCTGTATTGTTCTAGTCTTATAAAAAGTCTGATTTAAAAAATGCCTTTGAAACTAATGTCGTGAGGAAATCGAGACTACTAATTTATTAAATCGTCTCACCACCGAAGAGATAAATTGATTGAAGTGATTTGTTTATGTAAAAACACTGGCGACAAATCGACTAATCGATAGACGCGCCGATTCAGCCACTCGTGTAATCAATTTAGCGATTTGCGCTAAATTGTCACCTATTACTCCTAGTAAAGTAACGAAAACGAGATCGTCCGTTTTCCCTCAGTTCTCGTAACGAGTCAAAATTTTTGCGATTGATCAGTGATTTTGATGTTTTCGATTTATCTCGTCGATTAATACCGTCGGCAAAAAGCGACTGAAAAATTATTCTCGATGGCAACGCAAGATTCTCTTTATCGTTGATCAGTGACTTTGACACATCTTTTCAAACTTTCTAAAATTCTCTCACTAATGAACACCTTTGAGAAACCTCGTGAGACTTAAATGTATCTTGACACACGTGAGCATACGCAGAGTTGATCTCAGCTCCGAACAAACCCCTGACACGAGGAGAGAGCTGATTCAAGAATCGATGGCAATAAACTTTACATTACATTAATGTCAGCTTCTCTAAATATCGGTGCTGATTAAAGCCTCCGATCGCGGTTTGGATCACAGTTCTTCGACACGGAGCGCACTAATCGAGATACAAGCAAGATTCTCGATCCTGTATACATTATGTATGTTACACGTTTTCCACCATTTCGTACTTTATACACAGTGTGTCCTTTGTACTTCTCGGACGCTTCGATACGTCGCGGATGAAGAAATACGATGCCTTTAATACTTTGCGCGCGAACGAATTTGTGCGCAAAATAATGCACTTTGCATATTTAATTGACATTTTCAGGATTGGGCCAAAATTGAACAAATGCAAAAACATGATTATCTATTTTTGAAATATGAGAATTAAAGTTCTCGACTTATAAAAGATGAAAATTTGCCTTCACTCGCATGCAAAGTCTTAACGACGAACAATACAAGTGGTCAGTGGATTCGCTTTTGATGCTTTTACATACCTTCTCTATAGAATTAAAGATTGAACTCACCGCGATTACTGTTTCAATCCACTTTCAATCCTTTCTTCACACAGCTCTGAATCGCAAATAGCAAAGTCCTTTCTGATCCCGATCGTCCTCCTTCATCCTCGTCGAATTTTTGTCGTCCAAGACGCACTGTAGGTCTTACGCGGGCCTATCGAGCCCCAAGGCCTCCTGGTGCCGCCTCGCTTTCAGCCTGAGGTCGGCGATGCTGCTGTTTTTCGAGCGGGCCGCCGCAGCGGCTAGCGACGCTGCCAGACTCAGCGGATGGGGAGGATGACCGGCCGACGGCGCCGGAGGCGGTGGTGGCGGTAGACAAAACAGACCGCCGGCCGCCGCATAGTGCAGCACCGCCGGGTCAAAGGCCGAGCCCACCGTGACACTGGCGCCTGTTCCCTGAATCGGCGGCGGGTGCAACCTGAGCGCCGGCAGGTAAGGTGCCACTCGACAGGGTTCTAACGTCGTCGGTGGACTACGCGGCGCCAGCACCATGCTTCCGGCGACACCTGCGAAGAAACTTAACAGGTTAGTTATCTGCCCTTAATAGCCTCAAAATATAAAAACAAATTCAGTTAATAATTTGTTTTATTTAACACCAAAAATTTTAATAAGTTTTTAGCAACTTGAGTTTATTCTAAAATATTACTGAACGTGTATCCACAACTACGTAAGATTGTTCAACACACAATTGATATTTCTCTAGTATATCGCTTTAATTGAATGACTTTTGAAAACTATGTAAAATTGTGAATGGCAATTTGATTATTTTTCACATTATATGTTGATTTGAATGAATTATAGATTAGATTGATTTAGGTTTAAGAATAAAAAATAAAATGACACTTTTTCCATTACAGATTCCATTTGTAATAATGTTACCTTTGTGCAGCTGGCTCTCATGCTTACGACACTTGGCGCGTCGGTTTTGGAACCAGACCTGCACCCGCGCCTCACTGAGACCAAGTCGCTGGCTCAACTCCTCCCTCATAAATGCGTCGGGATAATGTGTCTCGTCAAAGAGTCTCTCTAGCTCGGCCAACTGCTCAATAGTGAAATTTGTACGCGATCTCCTTTGCTTGCCGTTGCCGTTTCCGTTACTCCGACAACTGGATCCTGCAAGTTAATCGTTGCTGAAGTAAATGTGCAAAAGTATCATGAAAAATGTATTGAAATACAATGAATGCTTTTCTGATTACAATTAGAAACAACAACACAGTGAAATGTGCAGAGTTCATAGATTGGGAATATTTTTGACGAAGCAGAAATCCGTGAGTCATCATCGAAATGTGGTGCGAGAAACGAAGTTTTCGTCGCGCGATGATTAATTCACCGGAATAAACGCGTGCTGCGAGCCAGAACGACCAAGGTCGGAGTGACGTGCTAGCAAATTGATCCCCGCGAGTCGTTCACGGACCATTTCTTCCAGTCTGGGCGCCATCAACATATATCTCGCCACCTTATGAGAATCTTATTCAAATCGAGATGCCGGACGGCGTCCATAATTGGATGACATTAGACGATCGTATCTCGCGCGCGAGAGAAACGCAGCGACGCGTGCAAAACACGAAGATGATTTCTTTCAGCACACAGTAGGCAGCTGTACAGCATTGGGGGGCAACCCGAATTCATCCGCCGCTCGTCGAACACGAGTCTGTTAATCTAAATTTACGTTTGAAATCGCGCAGATTTCTCGCACACACACACACACACACACACACACATTTATTGTATCGAGAGCACATCCTCACGCGTAAGATTCCATCGGACAGATGCAGAAAGGCGGAGAAAGAGGGTGATTAAGGTGAGAGTACGAGTTCCTCTCTTTAGCGAAGGAGGCGGGGATGACTAACGACCCGGTATAAGGCTGTGTAGCTCACCACTTTGCTAAATTATATAAATCACATCCCCTTCGTCAAGGGCTCTTACGCGAGACACTTAATCCACCTCTGTCCCTCCCGCGCCCCCCTCGTCATTCCTCCCTCGTCCAAGTTTCTTCGCCGCACCTTCCCGTCGGCAACACCTCGAAGAGCCGTAGTACCGTAGTTACTTTACATTAAGCGGCCATTAATTAAATCGTATGGCCGTTAATTATCCGGGCATCTCTCTAACTCGCGGCGATGCTTGCGGTTTCCGAAGAAGTTTTTCGCGTAAGAACGTCTTCCCATCCTTCTTCCAGGATAATTCTATTCTTTCGCTAACCCAAGATTTGTACATGTTTTTACAATGCTGATCATTTTGACGGGATTAAAGTTATGAGCTGAAAGTCAACTATCGTATTTCAGATTGCAATGCAAATTATTAATACAAGGAAATTAATAAGACAAACCAAATGATATGTATTCCTTTCAAAATTATTATCTAAATTTTTTACTAATGTTTAATAATGTTAATAATTTTTGTATTAAGAGCAAAATTATACTGTGTTGAAAAAATGAAGGAAAATGGATGAAATACAGAATCGTCGGATCAGCTTGCGCTTTTTATCGCAAATAGTATATTCTGCGGTATCGCTTTCCGCGGGTAACAGACGACGCGATTTAGTCGAAATGGAAGCAAAACGAAACGCGTTTCGCAGTCTACGTGCGTTTGCGCACCGGCGCGATCTCCATGCGGCATTGCGTACGGCGCTTTAATCAATTAGCGCATATCCGCGTAATCCAATCTGAGCTCTAGGCAGGGTGCGCAGCCCGCATCCATATGTACAACGGCGGTTTAAAACCGCCTCTCTCCCCCTGTCGCCAAAATAACTCGCGCGGTTTCCGACGCCCCTCGCCCGCGCCTGTTAGCATAACCCATGGCGCAACACATACGCACGTTGTCGCAGTCATTAACTCGAACGTGTCAGTCGTTTTATTCCCTTGTGTTCCCATAGAAAGCAGAGGCGAGAATCAGTATCGTTAACATTCCTAGTTGTTCCTCTCATTTTTTTTTATAGAGACATTTTACGTGTCTATCGTCTGAAACGAGAATTGAAAATTGTTATCATTGTGTGGCAATTATTATTTATTTTTGTATATAAAATTGTTACAATTTAATTAATTGCAACAATTCTTGCATTTTTTCTTCTGTATTTATCGTTGAATTTTATATATGTTTTATAAGTTTTAGATTTAAATTTCAGAGCGACCAAAAATCTCTACCTGAATTAGACGAAGAACTGTCACTACTATTGCAATTAATGTATGCTGATCATTAGAGCAAATTTTGCCAACCAGAAAACTACATTTAAATTCCATATTTTCCAAGTCCCATAACACGCTTGCAACAAATTCCCTTATCAGAACCACCTGAATGCATCTCGAGTGTTTTGATCCGAGGTGCGAAATCGTAGCTGCTGGACGTTAACCGATACTTTGTCGAGATCGAGACGGCGCGGGGGGATTCCACGGGGTGAAGAGAGTGGGGGAGGACAGCCGAACCCTGCCGCTAGAAAACCCAAAGCAATCACACTCGGACGCGAGGGGTCACTAATTCGATTACTAAGAGCGCTGCCCTCTTGGCCTGATCCAGTTAAGCCACCCCTGGAGAACTACCCCCTGGACCGACCACCGCCTTGGCTATACTATTTTTCTCCCTCTGAAACGAGCCGAGATATCGCGGCCATTAGACGTATAAAAGCGTCGTCGTATCCCATGCAGCCGCTGCATATGGCGCACGGTCCCGTGAATACGCAAGAAGCGAGGGGGAACTTAAGGTCTGCAATCACTTATCGCTTAATGAAGCAAAGTGGCTCGCGTGCCGGTTGTCGCCGTCGAGAAGTGTAACCCTTTGTCCGCTTAATTCTTTCTGAATCTCGGGATAATCGTACGGTCATTGAACATTTGCAAGAATCTGCAAAAGTGAGATTATTAGATTTAGCTTATTGCGAATTTTTTTTTTCCTCTTCGATTGTCTACTTTAAATCTAATTTACATAAAATTTAAATATTTAACAAAAATCTTGCAAATTTTATACCAACACTTTGTATCCTTATTTGTATGAATATTTTAAGGCCGCAATTTTTATCACTGTTGCAGAACTGTATCGCATTTGGCGAGACTGTAGATGCTAAGGGAACTCTCTCATTTTTCGTAAAGTAGCGGCTGCGCACCCTCCGCTATCATACTTCAGGAAAACTCGCGCCCCAAGTGCCATAAATATACGTACGAGCGCGCGGGCCTTTGACCAGCGGTCAAGCACCAACACTTACGGCAATCGAGGAAAAACACGCGCGACTGGAGACCGATGGGCGCGAACGCCGCGCTAAATCGTCGGAAGAAGCGAAATGTGTTTTGGAGTATCGCATTCGTTACAAGTGGTCGTTTCAGAAAACTGCAAGGCTCTCGTAGTAGACTCTCACATACACGAACGAAAAAGCATTTACGAACTTTTCGCGCGTTTTGCATGCAACAAATGTAAGCAAATTTTGCACAAACATCAATAGCAAATATGCAGATTCAATTAAAGCAATCCATCAATAAGCCAAAGAAATTTATATACATCACCAGTATATTTTTGAGTGTCATCTAATATTAGAATTATAATTTTGTGAAACGGAGCCTTGTATCTTTGCTCCACTTATCAAAAGTCGATATCAGTAAATAAGGTAAACGTATAGTCAGACACGACTGTATCAGCTTTATCTAACATCACTCGCTGCATGTTTCTCATTTTTTATCCTTACCTAAATTTACCGAAGTTTTTAGTTAATAAAATAATTATTTTCAAGTAACACTTGCAATAAATATTTCAAAATAACAACGTACAGTATGCGCAGCGATATAATTAATGTAACGTAAAAGGATCACCAGTGATCATCGACGCATTAACATTTATCATTTCGTGCCCTTTTCGATACAGCAAATGTCCTACAACCTCTAGCTCTTCACGAATATTTA
The DNA here is from genome assembly GCF_040581485.1 of Linepithema humile. NCBI lineage: Eukaryota > Metazoa > Arthropoda > Insecta > Hymenoptera > Formicidae > Linepithema > Linepithema humile. Next base: position 8,735,963 of record NC_090128.1, on the reverse strand, counting down.
CGATTTTACTTTCGCGGCCGCGATGGCTGCCGGCCCGGCAGATTGCTTTTTGATTTGCGCTTAATCGGAAAAAGTTATGGGCCCTCGAGAGATAGGCGAGCTGCTGCAGCGGCAGCAACAGCAGTAGCAGCAGTGCTCCTCGTCGCTCTCCCTCCCTGCTCTCGTTTGGGGGGCGTACACACAACTAACGCGGCGGGCCGCATATTAAACCATAAATTCATGGCGCCCGTGCTCTGCCCGCTCGACGCTCAAGTTATCGCGTGGGGAAGCATGCGTGGCATTACTTCAACGCTGCACGCTTTTTATAACACGATCGCCGTCGATTCGATCCCGTCCTCCGCTTCGTTCGTTCAATCTCGCTCGTTGCTTGCGCATGCAGCAGCATTCTCGCACCAAGTATGAGCTGATTAATTACCTCATAGCGGCCGAACCGATCTGTTCACTGTACAATTAATTTTCAAGAATTAATTTTAAGACTCGTTTAGAAGTGATATTTAAGGCAGAATGGAAACAATGTTAAGATAAATGGTCGCCTTTCCTTCAAGGAATGAGTTTCAGAGATATTAATAGAATAAATATCGAAGAAATAGTAATCTTATTAATTGAATATCTCATTTTTCTCATTTATGGAAGAAAAACGATAAAAAAATCGTTATTCAGATCTCTCATATAAAACGATATTACATATAATATTTTACAATTCCGCGCAGGAACGCTAGAACATAATAATATACTAAGGAATAATTCTGGAAAATTAATTCTCTTATGAGAGATCGTTCCACTTTCGTTAGAAGTTCCTTCCGTTTATCTGCAGGAGAGGGAGCCGACGTAATTTCATCTTTCAGTGCTCGGCAGAGCCAGCGTTTTATCGAAGATGACTTGGCTCGTGAGCGAAATCACCGATCGGGTCGCCGATCGTTACGTTGCGAACGGTCAGCTATTCCCAATCGCTTGTGAGCTTTATTGGACGACGGTCTGAATTATAAATGAAGATCGGATCCCTCCGGTACTGCGACTTCGATGCCCGGCGCCGGAGGTTCCCTGACCTTCTCATTCCTGCACCCGTTCACGCGGCTATCGTAAACGAGCTAAACCTAAGGATGTCGACCTGCCGAAATTGAAGTTGACATTATCCCGTATTAGGCCAGGGCAGGCACAAAGCAAGACAAAAGTCCAATGACGGATTTTAAGTTCAGTTAAGTAATCTTATGTAATAATTCGTATTTTATTATGTAGTCTAATTAATTTTTCTTAAAACCAAAGTCGCAAATTATATGCAACATTCTCGAAATGAAACTTTTCTCATAAAAGACTAATATTTTAATTTGATTTACTCAATTCATCTAATTTAACTTCCTTTATGATTTAATTCAGAATATTTTTAGTCAGGTGTTATATTTGATAATTATTCTGCGAAAAAAGTCGTTAGTATAAGCAGCTCCGATAAATAATCGCCTTAATTTAAAAAAAATATATGTAACGATAAAAATTATTGCTTTCTCATTGTCACTCACCCTTGGTAGACTCTTCTTGGCTATGGCCACTCGACCTTGAAACCTGCGAGGACACTTTGGCCTGGTCACTGCTGGATATAGTTGTTTTACCGTCACTCGAGCTTTGACTTTTCAATTCGACGCAGTTCTCCGGACTGGCTGATCGATCTCTCGAAATGGGCGGCGGTGAGGGGGTACATCCGAGCAATTTGCGAACTGACAGCTTCAGCTCAGGCGTTTTCAGAGGTGGCAAACTCTCCGCGGTGTCCCGAATGTCCTTGATCTTGGCCGTGACCGAAAGATCCTCCGGTTGCAGCCGGCCTTCTGGCGACGGCGGCTCTTCGATGCTTCCGCTCGTCTCTATGCCGATCGCAGCCTCGTGCGCGCCTTCATCTAAACAGGATTTCGCTTGTATCGGCTTGATGTATGGGACCATCTTGATCACATGTTAAATTCGCGACGGAGGCGTCGATGATTAGGTCGATTCGTAAGTGAATTGTACTTTGAACAATGACGAGCATTCACGCATTTTCGAATGCAATTTTCACTATCGCGATTATAAACAGAGATCATGTGTAATAATGCAAACAAGGATAAATCAAATTGAATTGACTATATTTATTAGGGTAAATCTCTAAAACATAAATTTCTTGAGCAAATAAAAATATATGTAAGTATAAAAAGTATTATATAAAAAAATGAGATTACATAATATATTTATGAAGCAATAATGATTGTGGATAAGAAGTAGAATGTATATTAGATAAAAGAAAAAAGCAAACAATTTAACAATCATGTTTACAATTTTTACAATGTAATTTCTCGTAATAATTTCTCTGAATCAGCATGATTGTATAATTCAAATAATTGTTATGCATCTTGTAAATAAAAGAAAAATGTAAGTATAAGATTTTACATAACTTCTACGATTAATTTCTTCTTGACGGGACCCAGTTAATGTTAATCCATCATAATTTGTTGTTATTAATCACTAACAAACTCGCACAGACACATACGAATCGACCTGACCACGTGCAACAAATTTCCGCTTTTAGTAAAGAACTGTACACTGCATTGATCGATTTAATTTTCTCAATTACTTTTCGGTCAAACCGATTGGCACGATAACATACACCGTCGTCGGCGTAAAAATGAGAAAAAAAAAAAAAAAAAACAATTGCACGTACGTCGATCACCGTCGTCCACAGCGTGATCGCCGATAAGATGCGCGACACTGAGCGTAATCCTGCCCCCGGCAGCCGCTCTGCAACCGGCCTCGACGCTCGCTGCTGCCGCGTTGTCAAAGCTCTTGGAGACGAACTGTGCGAGCTGCTCCATCCTCGCGATTATCGGGGCGACTCTCGCGCGCGACGTCGCGCCTCGACACCGACGGCTCTCGGCCGCCGCCGTCGCGAGGAGAACCGTCGGCCGGGGGACACGTCGACGGGAGGCACATCACGACGTCGGCGTCGCGACGCCACGCGTCGCCCAGGGCGCCATTCGACCGCCGGCCAATCCGCACGCGAATGGGCGTGATGGAAACGCCCCGGTGGCGCAGCTCGCCGGCTTCTCCCTCCTTTTCGTTCCACCCAAGTCACGACCCAGACTCGCAACCCCTCGTTCCCTTCCGGGAGGCAGGTACACTCCACCCCTAAACCGACGCTCATTAGCATTTGCGCCCGCTTTTCCGCCCGCCGCAGGAACGCTCGCGGGGAAACCACCCCTCGCCGCTGGCCAGGATGCCGTCCGACGACCATCCTACCACTCTCGCGTGCAGCCGCCAGGGCCGCTATGTTTACCTGGAGGCAGAAAGAGGCCGCCGCGGGTGCGCGGTAATTAATCCGATGCTCTCCGCGGTCGAAGCTTTTCCTTTTTGTCCGGCCTCGTTATCGGTCATCGGATAGTCGATCTTCTGCGCGAGACCTGGGAAGGGAGAGTTATTTTATTAGTAAAATCGGGATTTTTCTAACGACATGTCATGTTTCGCCTCGGCAGATCACAAATGATTGTGCACACAAATTGCAATTAATTGTAAAATTCTAGTTTGCAGATCGTTATTTGCTTATTTCACTCTTTCAGATAATCCTCATTGTTTAAAAAGTTTAGTTTTAAGTACTAGCCATGTTTTCTTTTAGACATTTAAAAAATCTAATTTAACTTAACTTTTAAATATAGTTAAATGTACATAAAACTTACTGTACATCAAAATATTAAAATATAAAAATAAGAATATAGAATTAGGATCTTTAGAAAAAAATAAGTTTGGAAAATATTACAATGTAGATTTACCGATGTAGAAACCAGCCCTGCATGTTTCTCGCGACAAATGCATTTCTTCTGTCATGCTGTCTCATTCTCTCAGCTTTTATATATTTCTACATTTCAATATCCACTTCTCCTTTCACCAGTATCGTTTTTCCTCCTTCCTTTTCTCTTTATCTCTCCTTCCTCGACGATACGTAAGTGAACTCTCAGGGCCGTGAAGGTGATATACGTCAGCTCGACGTAAATTCGATTTCGTTCCTGCCGATCTCGATTTTTCGGGCGCGATTTATTGTGAAGAACGTCGCGTTTGTTGTCTTGCAGAGGGAAATGTTGATTCTTGTCCTTGCGATGCAGTATTGCTTCAAATCTTCATCGCTTAGTACTTATTAAATACACAGAACTTATCCTCGTGAACGAATGTCTTGTCCCGCAAATCCTTCTTCGCGCCAGGTGAATGCGACCCTGAAACATGCGCCCCATGTTTGTCACCGCCAAACTCGGCAATATTTAAATGGGATTGCGTTCGGGGAATGTAATTGCTCGGGCTGCTAGCGGACTCCGCATTGTCGGCCCGTTTTACGGGATATGGACAGATGGGAGAAGGAAAAGATACAGTCCGCTCGAGAAGCGCGAATAAATATAAACGCATTCGAAACACAAAATTTTGAACTTGAAACATTGCTATTATTTCAATTCCTGACTTTCTTTACAGAAAAATTTTGTTCTTACTTTTATCTAGAGGATTAAAAAGAATGTATCTTAGAAGTATATTTTTATTAATATATCAAATATTAAAGAAAAACCGCCCAGATAAATAAAATAAAAATTTGATAAAAATATAGTGTTTCCTTGTTAAGGAAAACTGAATTCCAAATTTGTTAAAGAATGTGTCAAAGTCATTATTGAGCTATCAAATTGATCGACTATCAAAATCTTTTATATAGTAATCTATGATAATTAGAAGTTAATGACAAATGTCGAACAGCGGGATAATGGATACTAATGAAAAAGTTCGAGCATGCACATTACTCGAAATATTCGCACCTCTCAATTTCTGGGAGATGAGATGCCAGCAATGGGAATGAACGAGGAGATTCCCGTGCAAACGATGAGAGAAACATCCTCTCCTCGTTCCTGTCACAAAGAGAAAGAGAGAGAGGATGGCGCATTGACAAGGACGAGGGTGGACGAGACGGAAGAGGGGACAAAATATCGGGGGTGCGGCCTATAACGCAGGCAGACGGAGCCAATCAGGGCGCAATGCGATTATCTTAACGAGAAATCCGATTACTTATTCATTCGCCTAACTCGAAATCAGTTTAACTAATCGTTTAATTCGGTCGCTCGCTACCAGCCCCTCCTGTTGGCTCCAGCCTTCGGATCTCTCCGGTCTCGGAGAAGAGGAGAGTAGACGCCGCGCTATGCTTGACGACGAACGGGGTGTGCGCGACGGAGGGGTTACAGTGTCCTTTCAGGGCCGTAACGGAATTCCGTATGCGTAAATTTTCGCATCATGAAATCTGAGATAATCACATTTCGCAAGAAACATGTCCGAGGTTCTTAACAGGAGTTTCAACCCAATAACGATAATTATGTATAATTAATAATTCAAAATTTGATCATAATTAAGGTAATATTTATAGTTTAGAGAGATTAACGAGTTAATCAATTGTGCCATAACAACTTTTCCACATTTCTCACCTCGCAAATTTGATGCAAATTAAAAGAGCATTTCTGCCGGTCAGTTAATTACGTTGATTTAAAAACGCTTTCCTCAATCACCTTTTTAAGAGACGCTTTATCGACTTACCAACTCGTCGGCTTCCGGACTTCCATTCCAACCCTTAATCCGCCTCTGAATCCCAGTCCACCCCTCGCTGGCATACATCGCCAGACCACGCACACGCGTGCCTGAGCATTCGCACGCGTATAACGTTCGAGCCAAACGCCCGGGAGAGGGGTGACGTAGAGCGAAGGAGAGGGCTCATTCAATTCAATTACGTAATGAATTGTCGTGTCTTGAGTAAACACCCTTCCTCGCCACGACTTGCTGGTGGAAAATCCAGGGCGGTATCCACTGGCACCCTTCTCTGTCTCCCTGATTTTCAGTGGAAGGGGCAGAGGATGGTGGTTTAGGTGAACCGAATCAATCTGGCGCCGGCTATACAAAATCTCCCACGATGCATTCTCCACGTATGTGTGTGTACATGCAAACCCTACTTTCTATATGCATCAGTGGTTCTTTGCAGACAAAAGTGTAAACATGTGCCTGTAATATAAACATGTATGTTCTAATATGTGATTATGCAAACAGAATTCTTTCAATAGACAAATCTTCAGAATATAAATTTTATTTTCTGATTTAATTTATTTTTGCGTAAATAAACTCCTGTGAACTTGGTAAGTTACTAATTGCAAAGGATTGAAATTGGGGTTGCACTTTTGTAAACTTAATTAATTGTAAATCTTAGTTGTAAACCTAAATATACAATGTTTATACTATTACAAATTTGTTTTTGTAAAAAAGCAAATTTTAGCCTGTGCCTGTTATTTATTATAATTTAGCTATTCCCCAATATTATATGGATAGGTCTTGACGGCACGTTAATACAAAAAAAAAAAAAAAAAAAAATTTATAATTTGAGCAATTACCAAAAAACTGAAGATCTCTCTGGATTCATCAAAATCCTAGTCACAATTTTATATATTCAACATGGATCTGAATAATTCTGATGCCACTTAATGTATCTCATTATTAATTTAGATCAAAAAGCCTGATCTATGCAATGGCACATGGTTATCTCTCATCTCTCGTCTCTCGTTTGCGGTTGGAATATCAGTAAGTCCAATGTTCTCTTTGAATTAACGGGGCCGCTGCGACTATCGGAGCTTACTTACAGAGTTTACACTGCCATCGAAAACGGTCGTCGATCAAAGCAACCAAATCGGTGTTAATGACGATCCAGTTAATTACCGGAGACATGGCCGCTTCAATACTTCAATAGCTGCAATTTCACGCCTAATTTACTCGACCGCAAAATTACATATGCTAATTTCTATATTTACCAGAGATCTCAAACGTAATAAAAAAAATAATTATTAATTGCCATGAATGTTCACGAGATTTCATAATTGCCTGCAACGACCAATTTGAACAAAGAACTTTCTGGAAGAATGCGCAAAGATGGCCGATACCGATTTAGAATTTGGCAAGACGAGTTAGAAAATGCAGAGAGTAATAATGAAACACTATATCTCATAATCGGACTACGCCCGCTCAAATTTTCATCTTAACGCTTTCATCTTAACGCCGGAAATATATGAGATATAGATTCGAATAATTAAATGACGCTTTGTGATTAGAAATCCGTAATTACTTTCAATTAGATTAATAATAGCCTATAATTATACTTACAATCACGAATCCAAGTTGAATATGCTAATAGCGCCACATAGTATTATCTTTTCGTAGCTGATTACTGCAGACGTATTTCCCTCTGGCGAATTTTTGGGAAGACTCTTCGTGCATTTTTTAGCATCACTTGATAAGTTGCGAATAAATACAATTTCCTATATTATCTACATTTTATTCTGTTTTACTCATTAATCTCTATATTTGAATGAAAAGTTCATCTTACTTCCTGGCGCTGAACTGTCATTTGTTATAATAATCACTTATGACAACACGCACGCTGGCATGATGCACGAATATCTAGATTGCATGTCAGATGCATAGTCAGATGTATGTAATATGTCGGATGACAACGCATAATGTGGACCTTACATTAGAGGCTTCTCCCTGTCAATTCACAAAATGCGTTACCAGACTCCATAGTGCGACGTACTTATGTCGTTCTTTGAAATGACTCTGTGTATTTGTTTTTGTCTGAACATTGTATAAATATTATGTATGAATACTATAATATGTAAGCGTGAAATATCTGATTATATTCTCAACAGTATTATTTTGAAACTTAAGTATATTTTTAGTTAGGAAACAATATATATTTTTAATTACATGTTAGAAATATGACTGGACTATTTGCGTTTTGCATAATCTTTCTAATTCTGTACTGTTTTTTCACCTGGTAAGTGTTAAAGTTTACTTAAAACATAATAGCGTAAAACAAAATGTTTTACAATTGTCCATTTAATTCAAGGGTGATACCAAGGCTGTTAGCATGGCTAGTGAAACGTCGTTACAAGATTCACTTGCGTGTAGGCCATATCTCACTACCATATTTTATTTTACGTGATGTTAATGTAACTAAAAATGGATTCACATTGGTGAGTTTTCTATATTGTTACATAAATGCTAAAATACACAAAGGTATTTAAATATTACAAAAATTATATTTTCAGCAAGTTGAAGAGGTGAGTGTACGCAGCAGCTTGTTCAGTAGCGATGTAGCAAAACTATTGGCTGTTGTCATGAGGGATGTCAGAATAAATAAGGATGTCCCAGTTGATTCAGCATGCAAGATAGAACAGTCCAATGAACTGTTAGATTTTAGGAATAAAAAGATACCTTCAATAATTATAACATTTGTACAGGTATTTATACAAAGCTAGAGTTTTAAGTCATTGTTTCTCCATTACATCAGTTTTGTGTGAATTACATGTTTGTGTTGACATTTGTGTTCCAGTTTATGGCAGTACACGTAGAGAACATAAGTCTACTTGCTCTTGGCAATGGCTGGTTGGCAAATGGAAGTGCGGAAAGTTTAAGTTTAGATGGTAGCATTGTACATGGTGCACGCACACTCTTAGCATCAGCTTCCATTGTCGGCGGTGCTATGAAACTATTGCAACACGCTTCTGACGCGTGTTTATCACAAATAACATTTGCTGGAACAATAGAAGCCACATTTAAAGCTCAGGGAGAACTTTCAGTTGAGGTATAGTATTTGTTAATACATATATTTTAATTTATGAGAGAAATGGTTTCTTAAAGGTTGCTAAAATTGTAGAAAAATTTTATTTTTTATCTAATAATGGTATATAGTAATTTTTATTAAACAAATCTGATCATCAACCGTTTCTAAAAGGAATCAAGTGGGATCTGATTTATAGACACTGTATATCGGAGTAACGCAAACCGAAGGATCCGGCGGTACAGGCCTCATCCAATTTTTACGAGATAGAAGAACATTAAGTACCACAGATGCATGCAGCAATGTACATAACAGTCCCTCCAATGACTTAATAGCTAGATTGGCACCTATTTTACCCAAGGTGAGTCCTTTTTTCTGCTCTAAATAAATAAATAAAATTATAAAAATAATAGACCAATAATGCTTTCAGGATTTTACATTGAGAATCGGTAATTCATTAATAATAGCTGGCAGGGAGGATAGCAGCATGGTTGGTTTGGAGGGTACTTTAAGAAGTCTTCAAGTTCATGCAAAGTTTCAAGCTGACAGAACACAATTAAATTTTTCTGTAAGCTTAGACGGTCTGTGCATACGCGGAAAGCTGCCAATTTTAACTTTACATTCCCTTTCAATCGATACAAAGGTAAATCATACAGTTTTTGCATTGAACAAATATATGATTAAATTATGCTTATTGTTTCAATTTTGTTTAGATGGAGGACAATGTTTTATTCGTCGCTGTACAACTGAACAATCTTTCGATAATATATGATCATAAAGATTGGGAATCGCTGCTGTATACTAATGAAAATGACATTTCAAAACCTGTTAGCGATATATCACTCAGAGATAAACTACCAAATTTTGAAGTTACGTTGACTACGGAGCTGTATGATTCTTCGTTAAATATAAAATTGCCAGATGTACAAGAAGCTTCTTGCGGTGTCACACACATGAAGTTTTCGTTGAATTCATCCACAAGTACGCTTTGCTCTCTTTACTATAAATTATATATACATTTGTATATTTGTGATAATGCAATATTTACACTTTGACAGACAAAACCGAGAACCTAAATACAGAGCTAGTCGTCGAATCTCTATATTGTGCTTTAAATGGTACCAATGGCAACATTTCTGAGACCTCTCATCAATGGGGCACTCCACTTTCTGTCGGAGTATTGCTAGCGACAACTCGTACCAACGCTATAGGAATCGCAGTTGACGCTCTTATCACGGAATGGAGTTTGGAGCTTGCAAAATTTCTGGAACAAGCTTACAAGTAACGATAAAATTAGATTTTATTATAAAAAGGGAAATGTAGCGCGGATTAAGCAATCTTGAAACTAATTGTAGATGCTACAAAAAGTGTCAGCAGCCTGTGATACGAAAGAAAGATACAATATCGCGCAATTCTATACAATTAAATCTTAAAGTGACGAACTGTAATTTATTCTTTATCGCAGAAAACGAGTGTAAGTATTTAATAAAGTATACAACTTCGTTCGTTTAAAGATTTGATTTCTTACAGTGCGTATGTCTGTTTCAGTGTCCATTATGATGCGTTTGGATATAGCAACTTTAGAACAAACCACAAAACGATTTGTGGGCATGGTGGAAGGCATGAGCGCGATAACTCTTAACAAGAATGAGCCGATTATGTGTCAGCACGCGCAGACTCTAACTCATCCGTTTCTAGCAATACGAAAGTGCAAAGCTTCGATTAATTCTGACATTGTGAACATCAGTCTCGAAGGCACAAATTTAGCATGGAGTCCTAATTTACATCTTCGTTTATTGCAATTCTGGGTGGAGTCCGAAGATTTCAGATCTATCATCACGAAAGAGATGAGTGCAACACGTATTGAAGGTGATAATAAATTATCAATATTTTATGCATTAATACTTATTAATTAATTGCGGTAGAATCTTATAATCCAATGTAATTATATTTACTATTTTTTTTTAGAAGTACACAAAAAGAAACGCATCCTGGACTTGCTAGCTACAGGCGGAATTACCGTCTCTATAGACATTTCTACCAAACATTTTTTGATATTGACGTCCGATCAACTGCGCTGGTCGCAGGGCGAATGGAGACTCAATTACGTTCGAGTCACTCTGGATATGGCTGATGTAATCATGATTGAGGGCTTTGAATTGATCCAGGTAGCCGATAACGCGGAAGTGCGGGTGGAGAGGCAGAGCAACGAGGGTTTCGTGCTGGATTGGAACGAGTGCTGGGCGCTGAATATTGATTCCATCAAAATCTGTTTTCCGTACGAGCATCAATTTACAAACGCGATACAGAATGAGCTGTTTAGCATCAGGAAGTGGCTGAAGGAGATTCACTCGTCGAACGCGCGTAAAGAAGAAACACTGCCCTGCGATTTGATTATCAAGATCAAAGAATGGACGCTCGAGCTCAGTGACGATCCGTTCGAGGTGCGTCTGCGCGACAATTATGAATTGTTGGAGGACGAGTATAAGGAGAGCTTGAAGCGACAGGCGATGCTGGACGCGAAAGTGCAGGAGCTCTGTCGTGCGCACTTACTGCTTCCGCAGGGGAAGGTCGAGGAACTGTATGCCAGTTTGAATAAGAAGAATGCGGAGATCTACGTACAGAGATGGAAGCAGATGCAACGGGCCGGTCCCGCGAGAACACGGCTGTTCGCGTGGACCATGCTGGATCTGGAAATATTAGCCCTAGCCGACCCGTCCGTAAACGGCACGGAGAAGGCGACGAGAGCTCTCAGAGAGATGGACTCGGAAACACCTTGGCCTGAGGATGGTCTGGAATTCAGCACGTTGTGGGTCCGCGGAATCAGCCTGAAGTGCGCCGAGTGGAAGCTGCAACTTCGCGACTTCCCGCAGCCGCTGCTTTTGGTAGAGAGCTTGAACGTATGGGGCAGACTGGCCGGGGCGGAGGCCCTGGCGCCGCTCAGAGCGAAGAGGACCGTCCGAATCGAAATCGGCGCTCCGTGGGAGGATATCGTTGTGGAGAGAGGTATGACATCCTTGAAGTACTATCACGATCTTAATTGGGACATCGACAAGTTTAGATACGCGTTCGGGCCGTGCTGGGAGCCGGTGATAGCGCAGTGCAACCTCAGTTTCGAGAAGATCCTCCATCCGTCGAGAGACCCGAGTCCGCCGTTGCCGTTCTGGGACAGAATGCGACTGGCTCTTCACGGCAGAGTAACGCTCTGCGTGAAGCAGCTGACGGTGTTGCTGCACGGCTCTCTGGATCCGTACAACACGACGGAGGAGATGGAGCTCACGTGGACCGGGCTGGAGCTCGACTGGACGCAGGGGAAGATCATCATCAAAGGCGACCTTGACGTGTACGTGCGCACGGCTAGCAAATACGATGACTGCCGATTGCTGCACCTACCCAACGTTAGATTGAGCGTCAAACTGGCGTGGGTGTGTCTGGGCGATCCGCGTGATCATCATACTGCTATTCCCTGCGCCCCGGATCGATTGCCGGAGTATTCCAGTAATCAAGAGCACGATTCGTTCCGAGCTTTCCGCTCGCAAAATGTCAACGTCAGCCTCGCGCTGGAGACCAAGCCGACCGGCTCGCCTACGCTGGCCAGCGCGCCCACGGCGCTGCTTTACGGCAGTACGTTGAGATGGTTCGAGAATCTCAAGCTAATACTGTCGGGAGCGACGAGACCTACGAGAAAGGGCCCGTTGTTCAAGAATATCCGACCCAGGAAGAAACAGTTGAGCAGACACTACCGGAAGGTACGGCTGACTTTGGCCTTCCATCGTTTCCACGTCAACTACTGGATGTCGTTCGCCATGCAGCGGGGCTTCGAGGTGACCGGCGGTCGTGTAGCCTGCAGCTCGGAGCACAATCTGGCCTTGCATCCGATCGACGACGGGCTGATTCATCGACCGCGAGCGGAATGGTCCATCGTGTATATGAATTGCGAGCTGAGCGACGCGGAGATCTGGTTGAAGAGCGCGCTGCAGGAGGACGAGATGGAGAGCGCGTCGTTACGCCAGCCGGTCGAGAAGTGTTACTGCTTGAGCGTGGCGCGCGTTAGCTACGGCAGAGAGGCGATGGTCGCCGGCGTGAGCGGCGACACGCCGATCCATCGGCTGGTCGTGCACGATCTGCGAGGCGCTTGGACGAAGACCAATCGCGACGTTGCATTTGCGCTCTTCGACTCCTTCATCAAGACCCAGCAGCTCAAGAAGAACCTGTCGACCGCGGCGCTTAAGGGCTTTCATCGTGACAACAGCTCGACGCCGCACAAGAATCGCACGACCGCCAGACCGTCCGTCGGTGATCAACAGAACACACCCACCCAGGTGACACCGTCGTCGTCCGCTGTGGTGAAGCCGCAGCAAGGTGAAGCGGCGGGGATGCTGCAGAGGTTGATAGCAGAGGCCACGAATAAACCCGTAGCCTTCAGCGACGATCTGTCGGTGCAGACTAGAGGGCAACAGTTGCGTGGTCTAGCAGCGTGCCACCAGGACGACGTCTTGCACAAGAACTGGCTAAGTATGTAACCTTTTTGTCTCCTCGTTATTCATGAACATTAGAAAATGACGATTTGTATGAACTATATCTTCTTTGCCGATGGAAAGAACTACAGCTAAGTAAACAAAATATTTTTCAGTCGCTTTGGTAAACAGCCAAGTGCTGTTGAAGGGCATCGAAACGCGCGGCTACGTGATCCTTTCGGCAGCCAAGGCGGAGATACTGCAAAGGGTACATCATCCAGTTTGGAAAGAACGCTCTCTCGTTCCGAAAACTACCTGGGTCGGCTCGTTGGAGACCATGCAGTACTACGCTACCGTGAGCGCGAACATCGATGACAATATCGATGATAATATCATGTGGCTGACATTGGATAATATACAGGTATGTTTGTTGGAGCGAATAGAAAAATATCATCTGCAGTGAACAATATATTGTACAATGTATCGTAAAATTGTTTTAGGAGAAAGATTCTACCATCATAGCCGGTTTGCCGGACGTCCCGGCTTTGGTAGGATCCGGCCAGAGCGTCGGCGGAGTGGTCAGTCAAACGGTGGGGGGCGGTGGCGGTCCTCAGCATCAATTGCAGCGCATAGTGTCCCGGTGCAAGTGCGAGTTCTTCTACGTCGGTTACGGTCAGACCTTGGACGTCGGTTGCTTAAACCAAGTGCCGCCACCGCTGAGAGAGGAGGTCAGTCCGTGGGAAAGGAAAGACTTAACCGCAGCCGACGCGTTCACATTGATGCATCACGATCTGGATGTGTGCACCAACTCGTTGCAGTACGCAATGATATTAGACATAGTCAACAATTTGCTGCTGTACGTGGAGCCGAGACGGAAGGAAGCCTCGGAGAGGTTGCAGCGGATGAGATTCCAGTTGCAGCTGCACTCCGTCGACGACCAGAAGAGGCCGATACAGCAATTGCAGAACACAGTGCGCGGCTTGGTGGCAAAATTGCGGCGATTGGAGCGCGAGACGTATTTGGTGCAGAAAGCGCTGGCCGACGAATCGAGTCCGGAATTACTAACGGAGATGGAGCGTTTGGAGGCGGGCGTTTTCGAGTGCAAGGAACAGCTCAGCGCCAGAGCGGAGGAGCTGGACGTCATGCTGAGTTGCTACAAGGAAACCACCGCGCCGGCCGCCGCGTCGACCACGTTGAAGGACAAACCGGCCGCGGTGGCCAGAGTGGCGGAGATTTGCTTCAAACATGCACAATGGAGGCTGACGGATGCGGACGGTCAGCTGGGTATCGCGGATCTTATTCTAACTAATTTTCTTTACACAAAAACGAGCAAGACCGACGACTCGGTGGAGCATCTGCTGGAGCTGGGATACGTTCGAATGACAAATTTATTGCCGAATCAAATTTATACAGAAGTATTAGTGCCCACGGAGCTGCAGAGTAATATGCCTGTTGATCGGCAGAGAGCTCTTCGAGTCTTCTGCAGGGAAAAGGCACCGGTGGCGGGGATATCTGTGAAGGAACACTTTGAGATCAATGTAGTTCCTCTTACGATAGGTGAAAAAAAAACGAATATATAACCTTTATATATCATATTGAACAAAGTGATTTTACGTTTCTTTCTTCTTTTTTAGGTCTGACGAAAAAGTTTTTTAACACTATGCTCAAGTTCTGTTTCCCTGAAAGGGATCCGGAAGGCATAGAGGAAGCACCAGCACCGCAACGTGATTCATCTTTTTACGTACCCATCGAAAGGAGAGATGATGTGGAAAAAATGAAGGAAAGAGCGGACAAGAACAAATTGTTTATATATATTAAGATACCGGAAGTACCCGTTCGCGTGTCTTACAAGGTAAGGATCTATAAGTTGAAAAAACTAAGACACTCTTCTTGTTACAGTCATTCGCAATTTATTTCTTAAACTCTAACGTTACTTTCGCAGGGAAACAAGGAAAAGAATCTTGAGGATGTACGCGACTTTGCGCTAGTCATACCGACCTTAGAGTATCACAATGTCACATGGACGTGGCTCGATCTGCTTTTAGCTATGAAAAGTGATTCCAGACGCGTAATACTGAGCCAGGCAATCAAACAAAAATTACAAATAAAACCGAGGGGCCCGCCCGAGGAGTCCACGCCGCAGGAAGAGGACAAGGCTCGTCTTTTATTAGGCACCAGGCATCTTCCTGGGGACGCGAGAAAAAAGAGCGTTTTCAAATTTAAATAATTATACATCACGCGCCTTATGTATTCTAGTAATTTATTATGGCATGAATAAACATTATGTACAGGCTTTTGTTCGTCTTCGTTGTGTAACAAATACATTGTATAAATAAATCTTATGTAATATACATCTCTTCTTGAAGCATTGCAATGTCTCTATGTTTTCTGAATTGCAATTAAAATAAGAGTGTAATGTTAATACAGATAATTTCTGAAAGGCTGTGTTTGTAACTTATTCTATTGTTATTTGCAGCTGGTATTTTTTATAATATACTGTTAGTAAAAGTAATCTCATTATGGCAATTATATTGAAATTGAACCTATAGTTTAAAATATAAAGAATTAAAAACTTACAGTCTAAAATCACAAAAATTATGCTTCGCAAAATCTATCTTCAACTAAATAAATTAATTTTATCTCTTTACATATATACATATATAAAATTACTTTGTGCTGACTATAAAAAGTCCGAGTGATACAAGCTATCTTGTTGAACCCTGCTAATGGATTGCATTAGCATTAAAATTGTTCAAGTATTTACAAACTATGTACAAAGCTACAGAGTTATTAGAGGCGCTTCGGTAGTCTTCTTCGCGTGTCTCCATGCATTCAGATCCGTCAAGATTCGCCTGCCGTATGCTGTATGGAGCTCACGGAAAGTTATTCTAGTTCTAGCTACATTCTCTGTTCTGGCAGGCGCTGATCTGACGCTCTGGGAACGATGATGAGAGTCTGGTCTGTTAAATGGATTATGCCGTTGTCTTGGTGGTGCCTTCGGCGATTGCACTGGTGTGACTGCTGTTTCTTCCTCTACAGCGTCCAACTGACGTTGCAGCTCTGTCACCATAAGCTTCATGTAATCATAACTGGCGCATGCCAATGCCTTCATCCATTGTTCCATAGATTCCTGCATATTATTATTTATTAAGCACAATTATTAAGCTCAAATTTATATATATAATGTATTATTAATATCTACCTGAGATTCTGCTGCCAAGGCATAACTTCTGTTGTTTGGTCCATGAAAAACTATTTTGAAGCCAAACTGCTCTTCATCCTCCGCTAGCTCGATTGTACAACCTTCGAGCACGATCATGCCCACCGGCTCTTTGTCACCGCGACGGTCGAAATAGAATAATATATTTCCTTTAAGAACAAACCATCGCCTTTGATATCCACGATTCATTTCGCCGCGTTTATTCAACCAGCCTTCACGGTCCACCGGTGTTGCAGAGGTTGCAAATGCCACCATGTTTTTCTCATTAATTTTCATGGTGTTTTAACGGCAAATTTTCGTTTGATTTTTCGATAATTTGCAACCTGATATACGTCAAACTTCGTCGTTGATTTAAATCAGTTTAAGATGAATTTTTTCAGATTATGCTGTATAGGTGCGCCTTCTTCTCTTATCAATTTAATATTGCAATTAAATGTATAAAGGTATATGTTTTTATGTTAATGATAAGAGCATTGAAAATTGATACTGATAGACAGGACTCGATATCATCATATTATTTGAGGTTATATGTTATGATTATTTTATCCGTAAGAGATCAAAAGAAATATTGCAAGGGCTTTATTATCGTTCTTATGTACTGCAATATAGCTCATGTTATGTAATGCATGAATCTTATATCACATAATAAAATGACAATCCCATCATACGTTCTGTATATACATATATAAAATGTCACCTATGAGATAAGACTGCATTTAACTGCATAAACCACAAGATACAATTTGGCGCGTTCCCAAATTCATCAAAAAAACGTTGAACTTTTGCTGCTGAGTTTTCATTAGTAGCGATAATAATACAACGATTTAGCTTTAAAAGAGAGATTTGATTAGTCTTGATCTAGAAATATGCACCAATCATTGATCGTTATTTAACGCTTGCACAATGCTTGTTTCCAGAACATGAGCATTCCTTTCTTTCATAGTTCTATACACATCGGAAGAAAATCGAAGCCATTGCCAGCCATTGTTGGTTATTGCGTTTTTCGACAAAGTTAAGATATGTGAAAAGTATAAAGCGTTGTCGTAAAAGCAGAAGTGAATTAATTATAAGCGACAATTATGTCGTGGTAGTAGAATGGAATAGGAATTGTTTGACGAACATTGTGAAAAAGGGTACGTATATCTCCGTTATCTAAATACCGGCTGACACCGGTGTGTAGATATTAATTTTCCACGCGTCGCACACAATCGGACATATTATAGAATTTCGTATTAAAATTTGCTTTCAACATAATTAGTGCATTTTACACAGTTATATCTTAAAATTGAGAATTGATCTAAAAAATATTTTATCACATTGTAGTCTAAAGAGCGGGAGAAATCGATGTGAGCATACAGCAGGGAAAATTAATTAAAAATTTTATTTTGCATTTCAGTTAAGAAACATTTGTAGTCATGTCTCTTCCACCGTATTTGCTGGGCCCCAATCCATGGGCTACAATGATGGCCCAGCAACAAGCCCAGATAGCAGCCGCCCAAGCGCATGCACAGGCTGCAGCTCATGCTCAAGCAGCACATCATGCTCATATGCAGGCTATAACTGGACCACCATTGCCTCAAGTGCCTAAACAACCGGAAGTCTTGTCTGAAGATAAACTTCAAGAAAAGGGTAAGAGAATTGTTATCCTGTATTATTTATACTTAACTAATAACAATATTAATTGTTTTAGCACAAAAATGGCAGCAGTTACAATCAAAACGGTTTGCAGAGAAGAGGAAATTTGGCTTTGTAGATGCTCAGAAGGAGGATATGCCAGCCGAACACATAAGAAAGATTATCAGAGATCACGGTGATATGAGCAGTAGAAAATACCGACACGACAAGCGTGTTTATTTGGGGTAAGTTGTCGTTCAAGTCGATGCACAATTGAATTTGCTATAAATGTATCTGTTGTAGGGCACTGAAGTACATGCCACACGCTGTTATGAAACTGTTAGAGAATATGCCTATGCCATGGGAACAAATAAGGGATGTAAAAGTCTTATATCACATTACGGGAGCCATTACATTTGTGAATGAAATACCTTGGGTTATAGAACCTGTATACATTGCGCAATGGGGGTGAGATACAAAGACGCTCTTTATGTGAAAGCCAGAAATTGTGCAGATTTCAAGTTTTAATTTTCTTCCAGTACTATGTGGATTATGATGAGAAGGGAAAAAAGGGATCGTAGACATTTCAAGAGAATGAGATTTCCGCCCTTCGATGACGAAGAACCTCCTTTGGATTACGCGGATAACGTTTTGGATGTTGAACCTTTAGAGGCCATACAAATTGAACTCGATTCGGAAGAAGACGAATCTGTCGCTTCATGGTTTTATGAACACAAACCGTTAGTCGGAACAAAGTAAGTTGATCCACATTCGAATTTTATACAAAAGTATTTGTCTTTTGAGTATTCTTTAATGATGAAAAGCGTAGGGGTCCTGAAATCAACTGTACTGTGAGTTGACAACTTGAATAGTTGTGTATTGTTGCGATTGATGATGCAAGCTGTTCAAGTTGGAAAACTGCTACTCTGAAAGAATACTTTTAGGAATATTATTTATCCACTGCACGCATAATGTGGAATCTAATTCATAAAACATATTTCAGACACGTTAATGGATCTACATATCGGAAATGGAATCTGACACTACCACAAATGGCTACTTTGTACCGCTTGGCTAATCAGTTGTTGACTGACTTGGTAGATCAAAATTTTTTTTATCTATTTGACCCTAAGTCATTTTTCACTGCAAAAGCTTTGAATATGGCTATTCCTGGAGGACCGAAATTTGAACCGCTAGTAAAGGACTCGAATGCCGCTGATGAAGATTGGAACGAGTTTAATGACATAAATAAAATCATCATTAGGCAGCCTATCAGAACAGAATACAGGATTGCCTTTCCTTATCTGTACAATAATATGCCTCACTTTGTGCATCTTTCATGGTAAGGCACAATTTATATAGTTAAATTTTGTATCATTAAATTTATTTTCCACACTAGTTTTGAGATCTGTTTGTTAATATGAAATGGTCTTACTAGAAGTGTGGCAGAGGAAATATAGTGATTGTTATTCGTATCTTTTGTGAAGATTATAGAAAGAAACCGCTGATATCACTTACAAGACTCATATTATCTTTTAATATAAAAGTATTTTATGTTTTATATTGTCTATTAAACAGATATTTTACAGGTATCATGCACCAAATGTTGTGTATATAAAAACTGAAGATCCAGATTTACCTGCGTTCTACTTCGATCCATTAATCAATCCAATCTCTCATCGAAATTCTTTAAAGGTAATAGTAAAAATGATAAAGATAAGGTAATAACAATTCTTTAATTCTTTAAGGCAGCGAAGACAGTAAATTCCTTAGAATAGTTTTTATATTGTTCAATTGTTATTGCAGACAATAGAGCCACAAATTGAAGACGACGAAGACTTTGTTCTACCTGGCGATGTGCAACCGTTTCTTCAAGAGATACCTCTCTATACTGATAACACAGCGAATGGAATAGCTCTTTTATGGGCGCCAAGACCGTTTAACACGCGTTCCGGCAGAACGAGGAGGGCCATCGACATTCCGTTGGTCAAGTCGTGGTATAGAGAACATTGTCCACCCGGTCAACCCGTGAAAGTACGAGTCAGTTATCAGAAACTGCTGAAATATTTCGTACTGAACGCTTTGAAACACAGGCCGCCGAAGCCGCAGAAGAAACGATACCTATTCCGCTCCTTCAAGTCGACCAAATTTTTCCAAACGACAACGATAGATTGGGTGGAAGCCGGTCTACAGGTGTGCCGTCAGGGATACAACATGTTAAATCTACTTATACATCGAAAAAATCTCAATTATCTTCACCTGGATTACAACTTCAATTTGAAGCCCGTCAAGACGCTCACGACGAAAGAGAGAAAGAAGTCGCGTTTCGGTAACGCCTTTCATCTATGTCGAGAGATTCTTCGCTTAACTAAACTCATTATCGATTCCCACGTTCAGTATCGGCTCAACAACGTGGACGCTTTCCAACTCGCCGACGGACTGCAGTACATTTTCGCGCATGTTGGCCAATTGACCGGAATGTATCGATACAAGTACAAATTGATGCGGCAAATTAGGATGTGCAAGGACTTGAAGCATCTGATTTATTATCGTTTCAATACTGGACCGGTCGGTAAAGGCCCTGGTTGCGGATTCTGGGCGCCCGGTTGGCGCGTTTGGCTGTTCTTTATGAGAGGCATCACTCCATTGCTGGAAAGATGGCTGGGTAATTTACTATCGAGACAATTCGAAGGTCGTCATTCGAAAGGTGTAGCAAAGACAGTAACAAAGCAGCGAGTTGAGTCGCACTTTGATCTAGAATTACGAGCGTCTGTGATGCACGATATAGTGGACATGATGCCCGAAGGAATAAAACAAAACAAAGCGCGGACGATTCTTCAACATCTGAGCGAGGCGTGGCGCTGTTGGAAGGCGAATATCCCGTGGAAGGTGCCGGGTCTGCCAATTCCGATCGAGAACATGATATTGCGTTACGTCAAGATGAAGGCTGACTGGTGGACGAATACGGCTCATTACAATCGAGAGAGAATACGGCGTGGGGCAACGGTAGACAAGACTGTGTGCAAGAAGAATCTTGGTCGCTTAACGCGCCTTTATCTGAAGGCCGAACAGGAGAGACAGCATAATTATTTAAAAGACGGCCCGTACATATCGCCGGAGGAAGCCGTAGCCATATTTACCACGTCGGTGCATTGGCTGGAGTCTCGAAGATTCGCGCCAATACCGTTCCCTCCATTGTCGTACAAACATGACACGAAGCTGTTGATATTAGCTTTGGAACGCTTGAAAGAGGCGTACAGCGTTAAATCTAGGTTAAATCAAAGTCAACGTGAAGAATTAGGATTGATAGAACAGGCGTATGATAATCCGCACGAGGCGTTATCCAGAATCAAACGACATCTGCTCACGCAGAGAGCCTTCAAGGAAGTCGGCATCGAGTTTATGGATCTTTACAGTCACTTGATTCCCGTGTACGACGTGGAGCCGCTCGAGAAGATTACGGATGCCTATTTAGACCAGTATCTGTGGTACGAAGCTGACAAAAGGCGATTGTTCCCACCTTGGGTGAAGCCGGCCGACACAGAACCGCCGCCGTTACTCGTCTACAAATGGTGTCAAGGTATTAACAATCTGCAGGACGTGTGGGACGTGAGCGAGGGCGAATGCAACGTACTGCTGGAATCGAAATTCGAGAAGCTGTACGAGAAGATCGATCTCACGCTGCTCAACAGACTGCTGCGCCTGATAGTTGATCACAATATCGCCGATTACATGACGGCGAAGAACAACGTTGTCATTAATTATAAGGATATGAATCACACCAACAGTTATGGCATTATCAGGGGACTGCAATTCGCATCTTTCATCGCCCAGTATTACGGATTGGTGTTGGACTTGCTGGTGTTGGGTCTTCAGCGAGCCAGCGAGATGGCCGGCCCGCCGCAAATGCCGAATGATTTCTTAACGTTCCAGGACGTCGCTTCCGAGATAGCGCATCCTATTCGATTGTACTGCCGCTACGTCGACAGGATACATCTGTTCTTGCGCTTCTCCGCCGACGAAGCGAGAGATCTCATCCAGCGTTATCTCACCGAACATCCCGATCCGAACAACGAGAATATCGTTGGCTACAACAATAAGAAGTGCTGGCCGCGGGACGCCCGTATGAGACTGATGAAGCACGACGTGAACCTGGGTCGCGCCGTTTTCTGGGACATCAAGAATCGGCTGCCGCGTTCAACTACCACTATCCAATGGGAGAACAGCTTCGTCAGCGTCTACAGCAAGGATAATCCTAATTTGTTATTCAACATGAGCGGGTTTGAATGTAGAATCTTGCCTAAGTGCAGAACGACTCACGAAGAATTCACGCATCGGGACGGTGTCTGGAATCTCCAGAACGAGATCACGAAAGAGAGAACAGCGCAGTGCTTCTTGCGCGTCGACGACGAGAGCCTGCAGCGCTTCCACAATCGAGTCAGGCAGATTCTCATGGCCTCGGGCTCGACTACATTCACGAAAATTGTCAATAAATGGAACACCGCGCTGATAGGTTTGATGACTTACTTCAGGGAAGCCGTGGTGAACACGCAAGAGTTGCTGGATTTGTTGGTCAAATGCGAGAACAAGATACAGACGCGTATCAAGATCGGATTGAACTCCAAGATGCCGTCGCGTTTTCCGCCCGTCGTATTTTACACGCCCAAGGAATTGGGCGGCCTGGGAATGCTCTCCATGGGTCACGTGTTAATACCGCAATCCGATTTAAGATGGTCGAAGCAGACGGACGTCGGGATCACTCACTTCCGTTCGGGCATGAGTCACGATGAGGATCAGCTGATTCCAAATTTGTACCGTTACATACAGCCCTGGGAGTCGGAATTTATCGACTCGCAGCGCGTCTGGGCGGAGTACGCTTTGAAGCGACAGGAAGCCAATGCTCAGAATCGCAGACTCACTCTGGAGGATCTCGAGGACAGCTGGGATCGCGGTATCCCCAGAATAAACACGCTGTTTCAGAAGGACCGGCACACGCTGGCGTACGACAAGGGGTGGCGCATTCGCACGGAATTCAAGCAGTATCAGGTGCTGAAGCAGAATCCGTTCTGGTGGACTCATCAGCGTCACGACGGCAAGCTGTGGAACTTGAACAATTATCGAACCGACATGATCCAGGCGCTCGGCGGCGTCGAAGGCATCCTCGAGCACACTCTCTTCAAGGGCACTTACTTCCCGACGTGGGAGGGTCTTTTCTGGGAGAAGGCGTCCGGCTTCGAGGAGTCCATGAAATACAAAAAGCTAACGAACGCGCAACGCTCCGGACTTAACCAGATTCCTAATCGGCGATTCACTCTCTGGTGGTCGCCCACTATTAATCGCGCCAACGTTTACGTTGGTTTCCAGGTGCAACTCGATTTAACGGGCATATTTATGCACGGCAAAATACCGACCCTGAAGATCTCGCTGATCCAGATATTCCGCGCTCACTTGTGGCAGAAGGTACACGAATCCATTGTGATGGATCTCTGTCAGGTATTCGATCAGGAATTGGACGCGCTTGAGATCGAGACCGTGCAGAAGGAGACTATACATCCGCGAAAGTCCTACAAAATGAACTCCTCGTGCGCCGACATCCTGCTGTTCTCCGCCTACAAATGGAACGTGTCCCGACCATCGCTTCTCGCCGATTCCAAGGACGTGATGGACAACACGACCACGCAGAAATATTGGATCGACGTACAGTTGCGATGGGGCGACTACGATTCGCACGACATCGAACGGTATGCTCGCGCCAAGTTCTTAGACTACACTACGGACAACATGTCGATCTATCCGTCGCCCACCGGTCTCTTAATAGCCATCGATCTCGCGTACAACCTGCACAGCGCTTACGGCAATTGGTTCCCCGGCTGCAAACCGCTCATACAGCAAGCCATGGCGAAGATCATGAAGGCGAATCCGGCTCTGTATGTGTTACGAGAACGTATTCGTAAAGCTTTGCAACTATACTCGTCCGAACCCACGGAGCCTTATCTGTCCTCGCAGAACTACGGCGAGCTCTTCTCCAATCAGATCATATGGTTCGTCGACGACACGAATGTGTATCGCGTGACGATTCACAAAACTTTCGAGGGTAACTTGACGACGAAGCCGATCAACGGCGCCATTTTCATCTTCAATCCACGCACGGGACAGCTCTTCCTGAAGATTATTCACACTTCCGTCTGGGCCGGTCAGAAGCGTCTCGGCCAACTGGCCAAGTGGAAGACTGCCGAAGAGGTTGCCGCGTTGATTCGCTCCTTGCCGGTGGAGGAACAGCCGAAGCAAATCATCGTCACCAGAAAAGGAATGTTGGATCCGTTGGAAGTGCACTTGCTGGACTTCCCTAACATTGTCATCAAAGGATCCGAATTACAATTACCGTTCCAGGCGTGTCTCAAGGTAGAGAAGTTTGGTGATCTGATTCTGAAGGCGACCGAACCGCAGATGGTACTGTTTAATCTTTACGACGACTGGCTGAAGACCATTTCGTCTTACACCGCGTTCTCGCGGCTAATTCTGATCCTGCGCGCTCTACATGTCAACACCGAGAGAACTAAGGTCGTGCTGAAGCCTGACAAGACCACCATTACCGAGCCGCATCACATATGGCCGTCGTTAACAGACGACGAGTGGATCAAGGTGGAGGTGCAGCTGAAAGATTTAATTTTGGCGGATTACGGCAAGAAGAACAACGTCAATGTCGCGTCGCTTACGCAATCCGAAATCCGCGACATCATCCTGGGTATGGAGATAAGCGCGCCGTCCGCCCAACGTCAACAGATTGCCGAGATTGAGAAGCAGACGAAAGAGCAGAGTCAGCTCACCGCCACCACCACGCGAACAGTGAACAAGCACGGTGATGAGATCATCACCGCGACCACGTCCAACTATGAGACGCAGACATTCAGCTCGAAGACCGAGTGGCGTGTGCGCGCCATCTCCGCGACGAATCTTCATCTCAGAACGAATCACATTTATGTCTCGTCCGACGACATCAAGGAGACTGGCTACACTTACATTCTGCCGAAGAACGTGCTGAAAAAATTCGTCACAATCTCCGATCTGCGTGCGCAGATCGCCGGTTATCTGTACGGCATCAGTCCACCTGACAATCCTCAGGTAATTGTTTAATGAATCTTGTGCATCTCATCTTGATGCAATTTATCTTTTATGAATTTTTTTCAAAATTTTGTATTTTAAATATTCTTTTTTATATATTCTAATTTTGTTTGATATGTGACAGGTGAAAGAAATCAGGTGCATCGTAATGGCGCCGCAATGGGGAACCCATCAGACAGTCCACTTACCAAACTCACTTCCTAATCATCAGTACTTAAAAGAAATGGAACCACTGGGATGGATACACACACAGCCTAACGAGTTGCCTCAACTGTCACCGCAGGACATATCCACTCACGCTCGAGTTATGGCTGAGAATTCTATCTGGGACGGCGAGAAGACTATCGTTATCACTTGCAGTTTCACGCCCGGTTCCTGTTCCCTTACGGCGTACAAACTGACTCCAAGTGGCTTCGAATGGGGCAAGCAGAATACTGATAAAGGCAATAATCCAAAGGGTTACCTGCCGAGTCACTACGAGAAGGTGCAGATGCTTCTATCTGACCGTTTCCTCGGCTTCTTCATGGTGCCCAGTCAAGGTTCGTGGAACTACAATTTTATGGGCGTGAGGCACGATCCCAACATGAAGTATGAACTGCAATTGGCGAATCCGAAAGAGTTCTATCACGAGGTGCACAGGCCAGCGCACTTCCTCAATTTCTCGAGCTTGGAAGACGGCGACGGTGTTGGAGCTGATCGGGAAGACATGTTTGCATAAACTAAACTATTATAATAATTTTTGAATGCTAGTGATTTTAATAAAAGTGCAGAACACGTATAAGCAGCGATACCAACAGCGAAAGTGTTGTAATGTTCTTTATCTTTTTGTTTCTCATGTAACCATGGCATACGTAAATCAATATATATATATATATATGTATATGTAATATATTTTTTATATTTTTAGCATACATAGTAACAAAAACATAGATAGAAAATTTACATGGGCTCTAAGAAGCCCCCCTGCGTTGCTGAATATAAATTTATCAAAGCATTACATCGATGTATGCACATAAAAGTATTGGATTAAATTAATCATCTTTCATTATTGTTTGATGTATTTAAATGATATAAATGTTTTTATTGCTTTAAAGTGTAAAATAATTCAATATTTGATATAAAACGTTTAGGAATGGTGAGTAGCGAAATAAAAATTATATATGACAAGTAACTTTATGGTACCAAGTGGATCACATTGAAATTATGCACAAGTGCATCTCACTGAAAGCTTTATTATTATATTTAAGACATGAGAGAGGGAGAAACGTTTAAAAAACTATTCATTTTTCTAAACCTAAAGAAATTTAATATATTCTATTAAAAAAAAAAAATTTATAATTGCATTAAAAAACAAAATTAAAAATAATAAAAGTAATTACAAATAATATATAAAAAAATTCTTAAAAAATTTAAATTCGTAAGTGCTACCACACACACACATAAAGAACCACCGACAATGAGAAGAGGAGATCCAAGAAGCAAGTATTTTGTTTTCTTCGTTTCTTATCTTTAAAAATATATAATTTTTTTCTTTCATAAACATTTAGAAAATTTTCCTTTACATCGATCGTACATAAATTCATGAATCAGATCAAATACTGTCTTTCAAATCATCTTTGATATGATAATACACTGTGCAATGCTCTACATTGCCTGTACATGTGTAACTAAAATTTATTACAAAGGAATGTGTTATATAAAAGAGGAAAAATAATATATCAGCAAGTATTGAGAAATTTAGAATTTTATTTATATTATGTTTGTAAATCGTGTTATATATTGTGATTAAACAAAGCAAAAGAGGAAAAAAACAAAATATTTTTGGATGATATAATTTTATCGTATTTGCAAAAACTTGTGATAGTCTACAACTTTTCGAATGTAGAACCTGTAAATGTATTTAGTAACAATTCTTATAAACAATGTAGTTTACGTAGTTCAATACAGGTTGTAAGTGTTCTCCCTCTTTTGTTTCTGTACATTTGGCAAGTTCAGCAGTTTTTTTACAAGTATTTTTTTGTAGACACAACTTATTTTT
This sequence comes from Linepithema humile, assembly GCF_040581485.1. Classification (NCBI taxonomy): domain Eukaryota; kingdom Metazoa; phylum Arthropoda; class Insecta; order Hymenoptera; family Formicidae; genus Linepithema; species Linepithema humile. The sequence continues at coordinate 8,708,880 of NC_090128.1, read as the reverse complement.
TCTTTTTTGCAGTAGTTGCAATTTTTTATAATAGTTGTTTTTATAAACGATTTATTCTTTTTCGTGGCAGTAACGATTCTTTGTAACTATCTTTGGTAGCTAATTTTAATTTTTTCTTTTATTTTTTTGACGGTACGGTAGCATTTTTTTTTTTACTACGGTAGCGATATTTTTTTTGACAGTATGTAGCGCCATTTTTCTTTTACGGCACGTAGCAATATTTTTTTTTGAACAGTACGGTAGCGCTATTTTTTTTTTACAGTACGATAACGAATTTTTTTTGACAGTACGATAGCGCAATTTTTTTGACGGTACGGTAGCAATATTTTTTTTGACGGTACGGTAGACGGTAACTTTTTTGCATTTTTTATACAATTTTTTGTAGCTAACCTTTTTTTTTTTAATTTTTTCTTTTATTTTTTTTTTGACGGTATGGTCTGCAGCAATTTTTTTGTAATTTTTTGTATTTTTTATAATTTTTTTAGAAGTTTTTTATACGGTAAGATACGGTAGCATGGGACACAGTAAAGTAGTTTACAGTCTTTTCACGGTAGCAATTTTTTGTCATTTTTGACAAAAATTTCTTTAACAACAGCTTTTATCAATAGTTTGTTTTCATTTTTGCAATTTTTTAGTTTCATTATTATTTTTGAAGTTTTTTACACGGTAGCTCCTTTTATAAACGGTAACTTATTTTTGTTTTTCGTAATTGTCAACAGCTTTTTTTTTTTTCAAATTGTTTCTTATAATTTTTTGCTTTTATAATTTTTTTAGAAGTTTTTTATACGGTAACTCTTTTTATAAACGGTAACTTATTTTTGTTTTTCGTAATTGTCGACAGTTTATTTTTTTTCAAATTTTCTTGTAATTTTTTTGTTTTTATAATTTTTTTTAGAAGTTTTTTGTACGGTAGCTCTTTTTATAAACAGTAATTTTTTTTATAGACCACTTATTTGTTTTTTTTTGCATTGTCGGTAGCTTATTTTTTTCTTTGTTTCCAGTTTTTTTTTGCGAATTTTGATAAATTTTTTTTAGGATACACTTTCACTGTTTTTAATCTATTACATGGCCTTATATAATTTTAATAAGGATTGGTTTTCTCTTGTACTTTATTATGTGACAGCTTCTACAGTCGAATAGTTTCAAATGAGATATTTCAATTTTTTGCTCTTATAATTTTTTAAAAGTTTTTTCTCTTAAATATTTTGATAATCCTTTCAAGTCCTAATGTTATAGCATCCCAAAAGTTTTCATAAAAATTGATAATCATTTTATTTATTCGTTACAAATGTTGGAAAGTATCTTGTAATCCACGCTCTCGACGCTTGAGTCATCTGCATACAATTCGGCTGGCAGTATATGCTCGCAAATACTTTCTTGGAAAGTGCTGCATAAAGAGACGGTATCCTCTTGAAAAAAATCTTCCGTATTTTGTCACAGGTTTTTATTCATAGATCCACTTCTCAGATGTTGGTGTATAATCGATGACTTCCTTTTGACCGAACCACAGATCGATCTCCTTCTTGGCTGATTCGACAGAGTCGGAACCATGGATGACGTTACGGCCGATTGCTACACAGTAGTCACCACGGATTGTGCCAGGTGCGGAATCTCTTGGATTTGTCTCGCCCAACATTACGCGTCCGGTCTTTACAACGTTCAAACCTTCCCAGACCTGAAATAGTGAAATGGTTTCATAAGGTAATAAATTAATACGTTACAAATTTTTCAGCAGTGATTTGTTTGCTTTTTGAAAATTGAATCAATTATATTAGCATTGTTAATTGTTACACGAAAAACTTACCATTGGTACAACTGGTCCTGATGTGCTCATATAGTTGACTAAAGTCGAGAAGAAGGGTTTTGATGACAGATCAGCATAATGTTTCTTCATATGTTCTTCCGTAGGCTATAATATAAAACATATGTAAATTAAAAATATTTTTGAGAGCTTCAAAGCTCAATTTTTCATATTTATATTAAATTTATATTAGAAGTAAAATTATTTGAATTTTTTAAAATAAATTACTGTAATGAGGATCAGGCATCTTAAATTCTATTATACTTTCAAGATAACTTCTCTCAACATAAGAAAATTATAAATTATATTACAAATTAATTATAAATTATATGTTACAAATTCAATTCGCATTTGCATTTTTACACTTGTTACTCGTCACATTTATATATGTTTAATTGTTGGATAAATTTCTGACTTTTAGTAATAAGATTTTTGTAATTCTACATATATATCTTTGCTAGTTGATTCAACTGATAACCATAGTGCATAAAAATGTAAAGTAAATGTAAGTAAAGCTAAATCCTCTTGTCGATATATCGGCTTTATCATACTATAAAAAAAATTTGCGGATACTAAAAGAGTTAAACGATAAGCAACAAACGAACCAATAAATCATAAGTTAAGTATTTTCTAAAAATCAAATTCCAAGAACGTTTATTCGTTTTATTTGTCACACTCTAAGCCGATATATCGGCTTTATATCATAAAAAAAATTTGCGGATACTAAAAGGGTTAAACGATAAACAACAAACAAATCAATAAGTCATAAGTTGAGTATTTTCTAAAAATCAAATTCCAAGAACGTTTGTTCGATTTATTTGTTACTGAAATGTTGTTGTTTAGGTTTACTTTTATCTTAGTTTTGTTTTCGACATATCGAATAACACGAGATAAGCACGTATTCTGTACGTTTTATTGTGCATAACTATTATCATAAACATATTACGTTACGTCACTTCCACGTACTTCATATAAAGACCACTACAACGTTAATACGATTTGTTCCGTATCATATATTGATTATTGGACTTGAAAGACACCTATACCTTGCACCTATGATTGTTGAATTCAATTATGCATTCTCAAATATCACGAATTAAATTCGATTACACGAGACGCCATTACTTCGACATCTGCTTGTTGAATGTACTTTGTTCTCGCCGGTGTTGGAAACAAAAAATGAAACAATTGGAATCCAATACTGTACCTTTCTATATATTGATATATAGCATAGTTGACGTAATATTTTTATTAAAGATTTGATTTCAGACAATTATATATCCACGTATTTTTCATTTTAAACGAGCATAAAGAGATGAAATCACGTGCGAACAGCATACTTACCCACACCATCTTCATGGCCACCAATTTGAAGCCCTTCTCTTCGAATCGCTGGATAATTTTGCCGATCAGACCGCGTTGCACGCCGTCCGGCTTGATCATGATGAAAGTGCGTTCTTTGTCTCCCATAATTAATGTGCAAATAAACTGTAGTAAGGCTGAGATGGTGCACACGACCATACGATGCCGACGATCTGGGAAGGAGTGAGGACGAGACAACGGGAAGCCGTGGCAAATAGAAGTCGGTTTCGGCGAAAGGGGGGAGAGCGGTGCCGTGACGTCGCAATGTGCCGGTCGCCGAATTTCAAGATGGTAGAAGGTCCATAGACGTAGCAAGTATAGACTGCTTCTCCATCTCTACGCCTAATGGCTCTTGCACACAGGACGCGGTAACGCTTGCCGCGCGACAAGAAGCGACGCGGTAGCCAATCAATCTTTCGCTCTTATGGAAAAATTGTCAGTCGATTAGCTATCGCGTTGTCTTTTACCGCGCGCAAGTGTTGCCGTGTCCTGTCAGCAAGAGCCTTGAGCCTGTAAACCACGCTTAAGCTATGAAAGCCACGCGTATTTATTCCTTGAAATAAACAATTAAAATTATGCAAAACAACACTGTAGAAGTTTTTTATCTGTTCTTTCAATATCATAACTTATCAATCTGTTATGATAAATCTTGACAATCGTCTCATTATTACCGGCGAACGTTGTCGACAGTTGACAAACGTCAAAATTAATCACGATGTGATGGAAGTAGTTATAATTAATCAGTGATGATGATAAAAGACAGATTAGAAGCGTATAGACGCAAGAAACAAAAAGAGAAGATGATGAAGTCCATAAAGAGCGTTGTAAGAAATATTTTTTCGTGGAACCGCAATGATGGAATCAAGAAATCTGTCGAAGAATCAACGAAAGAAGAAGAGGTGAGGTTATATTTCCAAATTTTATAGTTTCTTTCGAATTGTTTAATCCTTTGATTTTTTGATACATACATCTATTTTATATGAATATAAAAAGATCAATGTCGCATGAAATCAAGAAAGAAGAGAGAACAGCTATATATAGTTTTTGTTGCATTTAGGTTAAATTGTGTGAACAATCACAGAATGATATCGAGGACGTGGAAAATGCTTCGTCTGAGGATAACGTACAGGAATCGAAAAGTACACTTATGACTAAACTAATTTATTTATTATATTTCTTGCTATGGGCAATATTGTATGTGATCGCAGTGGAGTATGAATTTGGTGCTGTTTATTTTGTACTGTCGGCTTTGGTCTTTATCTGCTTGAATACTAGGTCTGGACCAAAGCAACGAGATGAACCCAGTGCCTATTCTGTTTTTAATCCTAATTGCGAAGCTATAGAAGGAACACTCGATGCGTCACAATTTGAGAGAGAAATACGATATGGAGGTATACGATAAGTTAAGGTAAATCAATAAAATTTGAATCTATATTTTGTATTAAATTGTTATTTCGTGTATTTTAATATATATCTTATTATAGTTGAACCCAAATTATGGGATAAATTCAGTTTAAAATACATAATGTACATTCCAAGTTATATAGTTTTATAGTTTGAAATAGCAAATGCAAAATTTTATAACTTTAAAAAATATTAAGCGTGATACATAAAGCATATAAGATATTTATATTATATTGAATTACTTTTGTACTTAACACTTATTGTTAGATATAAATAGAATTGTACATAGAAATATATATTTTATTTTACATCATCCATTGATAAGACAATAAGTGTAAAATGGCAATGCAAAGCAAAGCAAGTGTCAAATAATTTTTTATAACACCAACGATTTAAGATTTAATAATTTGAAATGGCTCAATTTGTATGATGTTAACGTTTTGCCGCCACTATTTTGCATATAAAAACAATTAAAATATAAATGTTGAAAAATTGTGACAACGAGCATATACTTTGTAACAATTGTGAACAAACAAGATATATTTTTAGATATTTTATACGTTCTTTCTTAGAAATTTTTCTTGCTTTTATATTTCCCAGGTGTAATCATTTTTCATATATATGTCAGTTTTATAGTGTTCTACGCTTCCTACCTTTCGACATCCCACTTCCAGCCTCTTCTATCCTCCCATTCACCCGGTTGTAGATTCCTTTCCGACATGGCCCTGTGTATTCCGCCCATCCAAGTTGATTTGGGTCTTCTTCTTCTTTCCATAGGTGTCCATTTTAATATCAATTTTGGGAGTCGTTCATCGTTTATCCTTTCTACATGGCCAAGTTAGCTGTCGTCTCTGTATTTCGTCTATTATAATCGTTTTCACCTTCATCATTTCTCTGATTCGGTTGTTTGTCACTCTTTCCACTCTTGACTTCCTGGCTGCTCTTCTCCAGAAGTCCATTTCTAATGCTAGGAGACGTCGTTCTACGTTTTTGTTTATTTGCCAAGTTTCGCATCCATATAGCAGTATACTTTTAAAGATTGATTATATAGTAGGTGTTTCCTTTCGCGTGATATGTTTTTGGACCACAATTCAGGCTTCCTATGACCTTTTTACCTTTTAGAATTCTCTGTTCAATCTCCTGTTCTGTCCGTCCTGTATTGTCGATTTGTCTTCCTAAGTATGTATATTACACAAGTTCCTGTTGTTTCATTTTCGCCCATGGTTTTGACCCAGGTTTTTCTATCTGATGCATAAGGTCTGTATTCTTATATCTGTAAACTATTTTCTGTATTTTAAAGTAGAACCAGTAAACTTGCATGACGTTCTGGTAACATTTTGTCATCTCATCGAGATAATTTAATAAGTTGCTAGTAGACTGAAGTGATAATTCGTGAAACGTTGTTAGATCGGTTCTGGAATGTGCATTTTCGTCGGAGCATAAAAACATTTTGTCCACGTTAAAAATCAGATCATTCCATACTTTTACATCGAGTGGCCTGCAATATATTGTCACACTGATATAATTCTATAATTTTGTATGTTTATATATTCTGAGATAATTTTTATCAAATTTAGTGATACACAAACACATGTAACAGCGTTATTTGTTCCCCGAATGTGGACAATTTTACAGAATGTAGACAACTTTAAGTTTGCTAATTAGTTACTGATTTGCTGATTTTATACATTTAAAAAATGCATTTGAAAGTAGAGATTTGGAGCTTTAAAATGTTTTTTTGAAAAAGTTTACGATTTTTTGTTACAAAGTTATAGCCGTTTAAAAATTCTTTTTTTTAATCAAAGTCAAGTGATTCCTTAATTTTTTTGAGAAGTGTATATTATACTTACTTATCCTTATTGATCCTTTTTGCCTCAGTATTAAAATATTTTACTATATAGAGTAATGGTCTTAATCTGCTCTGTAGTTTCTCTAAAAGAACAATGTTTCATATAATTTTCAAGCTCCTTAAATTCCTTCTTGGAAAAGCATAAGATAAAAAATACTTTTTGCGTTTTTCAACTTGTCACTGTCGATTGATTCCAACATTCTGTTAACGGTTTCATTAAAATACTTCGGTTCCCATTGAATAACTATACTTTCAGACAGCCACCATACAGTTTTATAAACCATCTGCGCCAGAGTTACGCTGCGTGATCGCAAACTTTGATTATGATGCGTTTGGTTGAGTGCAAAATCACTCTTGTTGTGTATAAAACCAAAAAATAAAATTAGGGAAATTATAATCGGACGAAAATATAAATATTAGTATATTTGATTTAAAAAATCTAATATATATATATATATATATATAGAGTGGCAACATATCTTATTTAAGATTGCTCTAAATTAATTAATTGTTTCTGTTAAATAAAAAGCGGAAATCATAATACAGGCACTTAATCTAAGACAATTTATATATGAATATATATGAATGACAATTTATATATTTACGTATGAAAATGTCACTTGTGGCATATCTAGGAGAAGACGAGGACCGAAATTTTCATATTCAAGATACGTCCAGTTATTGTCAGGAATTGTTTTGATGGCTTCGACGGCTATAGATCGCATAATATCTGATCCTGATAAAACTACGTCACCATCAGCTGAAATCACGCGCGCGCGCGCGAATAATTCTCTATGTTAGATTTATAATATTATATAAACTTCGAATTTATCAGAATTCCAACAAAACCTTGCAGAAAAGAACCGTGCACGGCTACGTAAGCTACATTTCGCTTCATAAATGCAGGCAGAGTCTGTGGACAAACATCCGAGGATACGAGAGACACACAGAAGACTATACTTCGTCGTGGCAGCCAATTGGTCGTAGAATAAATTCTGTCTAAGATCTGCATTAATTCCAAAGCTATAGCGATACCATCTTCGTTAACGGACAATATAATAAATGTATCTGAAACAATTCGATAAGATAAATAGATGAAATTCTGTAGGAAGTTAAATCGTGAAGAGAAAACAAATTTATTTAGGAGTCAATATAAAAAAAAATGTTTAAATTTCATCCAAATAAATCTAATGTTAATTCTTGACTTACTTGAGAGACTCACCTGGTTCTTCTACACCGTAGCTGATTGCGCGAACGCATGATGTATGATTGGTCGTTTCATCAATAATTGATAAATTGGAAAAAAATTCACTGATGCGTTGCATATTAGATTCCAGTGAGTCCGGCATCTCCCAATTTCTAATTACAAATAATTCAATTATTATAACAAAGCATTAATAAAGGTTTTCTAATTGTATGTTGGAAATTTTTTAGCGACCTTCAGTCTGGTGTTGGAATCATATTTCGTAAATGTGGAAGAAAATAGACGACATACATCACATGACTGTAGTTGAACGACGCTCTCTCCAACTCTTGAAGCGCCTGTTGCTGATAATCCTTCGTCTTCTGCAGACCATTTCCCTCTTGAGATGTGTCTAATTCGGCACGTCTTTCCAGTTCTTGAAGCTTCTGCGATCTCTCGACGACGAAGCGGCATAACATGAAACCGCAGAACAGACAGAGGAAACCCATTGAGAAAAGGGTCGAAAAGCACAATCGTTTCGTCACGTATTTACTGGACTCGCCGCTATCGCGAGTCATTTGAAAGCTCAGGACTCGCTGCATCTTCACAAGTATTTTCTTAAGTGTATTACTGGTACTTTTTTCCCAAGATTTTCCTTGTATAAAATCCGCGTGTAGATATAGATTATTAATAGATTATAGAAATAATGAACCAATTGTTTGAATGTCTACAAAATATTGAAAAAGTGATATAGTTTTGTTAAACAAATTTAACAACATTTATATTTTTATGAAGTATTTCAATATGCAAACATTTTAATTATTCGACGAATCGCGAAAACAATTTGTTTCTATTAATTGAATTAATGAAGAATCACAAATGCAATGTCCACTTTGGAATAACACTGATTTGATAATACTATAATTATTGAACCGCTAACAATTAATTATCGATGATTTCATGTAAGTACGCGTCCACTCAAACCACACTTCTGTCTACTTGCAGAAAACTGTTCTGTCTCGCAGGAAAATTGCGCGCGAGTTCAATCGTATTAACGGTAGTCTGCTCTGTTTCCGTCTTCTTCGTCGTCAAATTGCGTGGGACATCGAGCAGATATATGACGGTCCTTCGTTTTTCGACGTCTCATTAATTTTATTCCCGCGACAGAAACGCGCGATAGTGCTCTCCTCTTCACATCCATTCGGAAAATAGGGAAGCGAAGGGAATAAAAAAAAATGTAAATAGTATACAGGGTGTGGTAAGAAAAATACGATACTTGCTTTTTAATTAAAGATGCATTTTGTTCGGTTATAATTTCCAGAATTCAATTTCGAATTAAAAATTTATCAAATTATTTATTCTCATTATTAAATGGCGAATAAATGTAGACAGTAATTTTTTAATGTAATAAAAAATATTTTAAGTGATTTATCGCAAGTTTACTCCTAAAAGGATAATCATCTTAATTACTAACATTTTTTAAATTGCGCGTATTTTCAAATTTGAAACAACTATATTTTATAAATTCGCTAAAAAAATATAACAAAATATTACGCGTTCTTTTTCAGACACTGCATACGTCGACGTCAAGAGTGTGGACGTTGCGTGTTGTTGGGTAATTTATTTCGAGCAACAATACGATGGTGGTGTTTCATTTATAAATAGTTTTGGATGTATTACGTGCACGTGCAAGGTTGTTCCAACTATAGAGCTTTCCATGCGGACTTTTGAAACATGAATTTTTCATTAATATATTAAAGTTTATCATTTATAAAATTATAGACGCGTTAATTACAGTGCGTTTTATTCTTTAATTATTGTCTAAATAAAAATAAAATATTTAACTACAGATGTAAAGTGTAATTGTGGAAGATATAAGAATCTTAATAGAAATTAATTTTTAATTTGAAATAATTTTTTACTTTTGAAAATTAAATCGCTCATATCACAAATTACATTCAAATTTGAGGAAGAAATAATTCCGACTTTGCAAAATGATGAAGTCACCTTGATTATTCCGCTCTAAATTATTTGGTCATCATTTACTTTTTATACTTATAAAGTTTTATATTGGAATGTTTTTTACACATATGTACGTATACAATAGATGATTGTCTAATAACGATCAAGACATACATTCTCCTCACTCTCAAGCATTCTTAAATATCACAAATTATGGAAATAATTTATCTTAAAAACCGAAAACTTTTCGATCAAATTCAGATCAAACTCGGCGAAACTAATCAGACTTGACTCGAGTTTTGCAAATGCCCACACATTCCTAATTTCGAGCGCTCATGATTTCTGAGATAACGTTTCTGGCCGAAACTGATGCCGCACTGTTGACACGTGTACGGTTTTTCGTCGGAGTGAATGCGCTTGTGCCTGGTCAAGTCGTTTTTCACACCGAAACCCTTGCCGCACACATCGCACGTGTGATTTTTTTCGCCGGTGTGCACCGTCAGGTGACCCAGCATCCGTTGTTTCCAGCGGAATCTCTTGGAGCAATAGATGCACTTATGTGGAAGCTCGTCGGTGTGCGTTTTGCTGTGTATGTAAAGGGATGCTTTGGTCTTGAACGTCTTGCCGCACGAGTCACAGACGTACGGTCGTTCGCCGGTGTGGATGCGCCGGTGGTCCTCCATGGCGGTCTTCATGGCGAAGCTGCGGCCGCATATATCGCAGGCGTGATTCTTCACACCGTCGTGCATGTGCTTCAAGTGATAATATAGACTGCCGTTTTGAAAGTATTGCTTTCCGCAAATGTGGCATATGTACGATTTCCCCCCCGAATGCTTGCGCACGTGGGCCCAGTAGCTTTTCCGCGAGCGAAATTTCTTATTACACACCTTGCAGATCATCATCAGATTGGTGGATGCGGCTTTCTCGGATTTAGACTGTTTAATATCTTCCTCCAGACACGCGTCGGATTCGCGTACTTCGACTACACGTTCCTCCTGCGCGTCCTTTTCTTTTGTGCAACTTGTGTGCGTCTTCCTGGCAGAAGCTTTGTCTTTCGGATCTTTGTTTTTCTTCTCATTATTTGTTGATTTTGCCGATAAACGCGGCACTTTGGAAAATGTATTACTTGTGCGAGACGAATGTTTCGTTAATATACAAGCGGTATTGTTTGTAGAAGAAAAATCATTTTTTAGATTTTCGTCAACCACATTGTAAATTTTTGTTCGGATCGAACTGATTTTATTTCTGCATTCTTCTACAAGTATCTTGTGCGCTTTCCAAGAATATATATGATGGGTGGTCGGTCGAGAATTAATTTTCCTGCAAATATAAAAAGTTTAGCGTCAAACAATTATTATGAAAAATTATATATTGTAAATTAATCCTTTGCGGAGCGCGTTAAACATTGGATACCCTACTGGTTTTTTAAACTTATTGTTAGTAAATTTTTAAACCAAGTCTAAGTGATATTAATACAATTGAATCTGAGTTTTGAACTTCTATTAAAATACTATTTCAATTTTACTTCTTTCATATCATCATCATTTTCATGTTACATTCTTTGCGCGTGCAAATTTCTTTGAATCACACTATTGTACACGCGTTACGTAAACGCTGGAAAGACGTGAAATTTGGATTTTAAGCATACACTTTGGAGCAACATCGCCGTGTGCAACTTGTCGCATTCCGTGGCGTCGAGTTTAACACTTGTACAATGTTCTACGTCTCGTCTGGATAAACAAAACTCTGTTCGAAAGCAAATAACGATTCTCACATTATGTTTGTTTGTGCACAATCCCGTGCACGCTACCGCAATGTTTTTTCAAATAACGCTCCTGGCTGAATCCGGCGCTGCAAATCTCGCAAATGTGCGACCGCTGATCGGTATGAGTGCGTCGATGTCGAACGACGCATCCTCTGCTGCGAAAACGCTCGTTGCAAACGTCGCAAGCATACGGCTTTCGATCAGAGTGCCAGGACAGGTGCTTTTCTAATTCCTGCTTCCTCCTGAAAGCTCGTTCGCACAAGTCGCAACGATGCGGCAAGATTTGGGAGTGACAGAGCCGATGGACGTGCAGGGACGCCTTTTGTTTGAAAGATTTGCCGCAGGTTTCGCACCGGTAAGGCCTCTCGCCGGTGTGCGTGCGTCTGTGCTCGTCTCTCGACGCCTTTGAGGCAAGACGGCGACCGCACACGTCGCAGGCGAAGTTCTTGATGCCATCGTGAACGTTGTGCACGTGCCTATTCAGACCAGACGCTGATCGGAAATTCTTGTCGCAAGTGGGACAGATGTAGGGTCGCGCGCCAGTGTGAATGTTCTGGTGGATCAGCAGATTATACGAAGTGGAAAGAATTTTTCCACATTCCTTGCACTTGTAAACGATGCAACCGTTGTTATCCGTCACCTTCGAGCGAGTTGATTCAGCGTCTTGTTCCGATGTTTTTTTCAACTGTCTTGCATTTTGTCGGGAATCCACCGTGAGGTTCTTTTGAAGTTTCTGCTTTTTCTCAAATATGTGAGAAGCTGTCGGCTGATTTCGTCGTAATTTTTCGCTAAAGTCACCAAAATGAGTTGATGATAAACATTTCTTCGCCGATCGAGTTTTTTTGACATCAACGCATCCCTCCACATTGATATCCTTTCGCGAGTTTCTTCGAGCGTGATTTGTCGACTCATCGTTTGGCACTCGGTCTGTCCCTCTGAAAAAAAGAGTCAGTCAGTTACTTCGGTAGCGCTCGGCCGAGTTGTACAGCGCGGTGTATTACGAAAATCTGAGTAGTGCTTCTTTTAAAGACAGTAAAGGTAGCGTGCATCGCCATCGCGCTCTATTCTCCTGACACGCAGCATGCTCTTCGTGATGTGCGACGTTCTTGTTTCCTTGTTGATTCTTTTCTTGGCAAATCTTTAGCTTCTTGCAAACAATGTCAAGTCTTTTTTCAGTATCAAGAGCCATGGAACAGCAAATCAAAGGCAGCAGGTTGAATCGGTTTCTTCGCAGACGTGATGACCAGGATCTATAATGTCTACATAGAGAGAGAGAGAGAGAGAGAGAGAGAGAGAGAGAGAGAGAGTTCTTGTTTTTAAACTCGCCCCTTATCATATCGCTTCATAAAGACTCGTTATGTCGGCTCTTAATATGATTATTCAAGTAGCGCTTCTGCCGAAAGGCGAGGCCGCACTTGCCGCAGACAAATGGCTTATCTTCGGAGTGTATAAGCTTGTGTCGCGCCAGTTCGGATTTGACTCGAAACTTCTTGCCGCATACATCACACGCGTGATTCTTCTCACCCGTATGCGTGGTCACGTGAGCCAGCACTTCCTGCCGTCGACGGAATTGCTTGCTGCAGTACGAGCACGCGTGCGGGAACTCATCGGTGTGTAGTTTACTGTGAATGTAGAGCGACGCCTTGGACTTGAAGGTCTTGCCGCACGAATCACAAACGTACGGTCGTTCGCCGGTATGGGTACGCCGGTGGTCCTCCCGCGTGGCCTTGGACGCGAAAGACCGGCCGCACAAGTCGCACATAAAGTTCTTCAGCTTCGCGTGCACGTCCTTCAAGTGCCTGGTCAGTCCGCCGGAGTCGCGGAATTGCTTGCCGCACACGTGGCAGGTGAACGGTCGCTCGTCTTTGTGTATCCTCATGTGTCGATGAAACGAGTCTTTCAGTTTGAAGCACTTGCTGCATTCGTCGCACCGAAATAATTCCTCTTTGTGCGACGCTTTGCTGGTCTCGCACGGATCTGCATCGCCCTTTTCGTTACCGGGTGAGCATGGTGAGTTCTTGAGAATTTCGTCTATTTGATTTTTCCCCTCGTGCATCGTCTGGTGAGACTCGTACTCGATATCTCTTACAGATTGTTGCGCCGCGACATGATTCTCTTTCGCCGCAGCGGACAATCTCAACGGATCGTTATTCTCAAGCTGTTCTGTCATCGCGGGCGGTTGATCGAGCACCGTGTCCGTGATCCAGACGGAATCGCAGTCCTCAGCCGTCATCGTCTTTGGCTTTTTCAGGTTGCGCATCGTTCTCGATTGACATCGTTTCCTGTATGGCTTCCAAAATGCATTCTGCGTGTCCAGGGACACTTTAAACGGTGTCCGGACGCCGCAAGACCTGCAAAATAGCCGAAACTTGACTCCAGGTTTTTGCAGTTGCGCAGTGGCACGGCGCAGTGGACGACTGTCCGTTTCGAACTGGTTTTTCAACGGTGCTTGTTTTTCTGGGTAATTCTAAAGTCAATCTTCGATCGTTTTTTCGGGTATATCGTCTTTCTCTTTCTATGCTTTGCTCGGAATTTTTCGCTAAGTCGTCGTAAAAATTTGCGTGTCCAACATTATGTGTCGGAAAAATATTTTTCTTTTAAGAAATAATTCATGAGAATGATTCATCAAGTCATTATTCATTATAGCGCGTATTACGATTGTTTGTCTGTATTCAGCGTCGAACTGACCGATTGTATCTCTATCTTTTTGTAAGACACAAGAAAAACATTTAACACGCACAATGGCATTTACATTTTGTACTCATATTCTATAATAAACGCTATATAAATGTTTACAATCGTAACGATTATAAACAAAATTATGTTTACATAAATGAAGAATAAGCATTGCAAATGAGAGAGAAAACTTCATACTTTTTTTATATATAGCTAACAATTTCTAGAATACAATTTACCTGTTAGATATATTTTCCTCAGCACCATTTCCTTCATTAACCTGCTGCTCGGGCTGCAATAAAAAGATACAATTGAGTTTCTTGATTCAAGAAAATAATTTTTTAAATATTTATCATACTTACTTGTGAGTCTGTAGTATTAGATGCAATAGTCACGGTTGTTGTTGTAATTTCTAGATTATCTGAAGATGTAGGATTGCAATACTGCAAAATTGACAGAATATATAATTAGTATTTCTATTAAGTTCACCCCTGTCGAGCTGGCCCCCCCCCCCTTGCACAAATAAAAAAACTAATAGCGCAAAATTATAAGCTATTTATGAGCTTTCATATTCCGCAAATTAAAATATCGATATCGACTCAGCCCTCCCCCCCCCACGAAAAACATTAAATTCATGCTCAGTGTAACGAGTTCAAAAATTTTAATTTGCAGAATGTGAAAGCTTGATGAATAGCTTATAATTTTGCGCTATTGGTTTTTTTATTTGTGCAAGGTGGGGGAGGGGGGCAGCTCGACAGAAGTATTAAGTTCTTTTAAATTACAATCAAATGGCAAGTATAACGAGAATTTTTATTTTATTTCACATAATTTAGAATGCAGTAAGAATATAGCCAACTTATTACAAATAAAGTTTCTTTAATAATGTATATATTTTACCTGATACTTATTTTGCAGGGCATCTTGCATTTCCAGTAATCTTTTCTCTGCATTTAGGCATCCTTCGCACAACTCATGCCAGGCTAGCAGTGTACCCGCACATTGAAAGCACAATTGCAATGGCAGGGTGTCAGTCTCAGATATCTGTGAAATAATTCGTAAATAAAACATTCATATTCGTCAAAATAGCGCTCAAACTAAACTTTAATGATTATTGTACCCACATGTATCGGCAAGTATTTGAGTATTTTATTAGACAAGTCATGTTGCACTCCCTCGCCTTCAAAAATAGGTATTATCTGATCGGTCGCGTTGGCACATATCCTACAAAGTTGCGTCCATGCAAGTGTTTCCTCTTTGTAAAGAGTTGACGTTTGCTCAACGTTCTCCTGAGAATACTGCTCGCTCTGAGTCTGCGACACGAGGAAAAAATCCCCTTCAGTCTCCGATTCGTTGCGTTCATCACTCGGCACTATACTTTTCACGGTCTCAGTCAACATAGTATCCTCGCTGGAGGATTCCAGCATTGTCGAATTCCCGAGTTCCATGTCGACAAAAACGACGACCACGTGTACGACGATTAACGTGACGTCCCTAGTACATCGGACAGCCTGTACATCGCACTCACAAAGCCATCAATTTGCATGATCTATGAAACTTCGTTTTTTAAGTGTAGCGTGGCGCACTCATAAAGGATATTTTATTGGAATTAAATACTTCATTGCAGTGCTGCTGGTACAATATTGATGGATGATAAGATAAATATTTGGCATACTCATAACTGATAAAATAGATACCTGACTTATCATCAATCGATACTTATTATTTTCCCGTCGGCAATCAATTAATTACAGTAGAATCTCGTTTATCCGACCTTCGATTAACCGACGTTCCGCGTAATCCGAGGCACCGAATTCATCCGAGCACTCCGTATTAACCGAGGCGGTTGCTCGAATAATACGGAAAAACTCGGATAATACGTTAATACGAATTTATGTTACGCTGCTTAAATATGTTGAAAAACAATCAGACGCTACTGCAAGTGATCTCTTATTAATAAAAAGATAGAGAGATATTCCACTCTTAAAAAAGGCATGAAAAATCGATACTCGGATGTATCGAAAGTATTGTTGACGCTTTTCCGCGACACTGATTGGTTATCTTGATTATTCTGGCAGTTTGATAGTTTGAGAGCAAAGGTTATTCTGGCGGTTAGTTAAAATTAAAAAAATTTTTTTTAAATATTTAGATTTTATAATTATTAAATTATTACAATAAGTGCGCGCGCGTAGCGCGCGCTTGTATTGTTCTAGTACAGCTAAAAAACGCATGAGCAAATTAAAGCAGTCTCGTATTACTGACTTTGTTAAGCCAATAACGCATGTTTGCAACAAAGAATAATGCGCATTCGTCAATTGACTTTTATATTTTATATTTTTATCTAATAATAAAGTTATGTTTTCAAATACATAAAAAAACATACATACATAAAAGTTAAAACAGCCTTTGTATGTATCTATTTTCCGTATTATCCGAGATTTCGGTTATCCGAGGTATGCTCCTTCCACATTACCTTGGATAATCGAGGTTCTACTGTATTCTTTTTTCCTGGATAAATAATTATGTTTAAAGACAAAATCGATAAACTAAAATCACTGAAAAACTGAAATATTTCATAAATGAAAGCAGATAGATAGGCAAACGTAGGTCTCGTTCGAAAGGTCTTGAAAAGCCCTATAGAATGAGAAAGAACCGTTTCCGACTTAAATCACGTTCGACGGACGTATCTTTTGGACTACAGTTGATAATTAACCGATTACCACTATCACTTACTGGTTATCAATTATAATATAATAGCAAAGTTTCAATACACGCGTAAAAGATAAACTTTGTAAAAGAAAAACAGACTTACCTTCCATCTTTACGAGCTGTACACCGTCAAATATAGTTATCCAAAGAACGCAAAACAGGAGACAAGAGGAAACACTGGACATTTCGTCGAATCAAACTGTCTCACGGCACTGAGACTGTTGAGGATCTTCGTAAAACAGGATCATAACGGATGTTTTGCGTTAACTTGTTTATTTCCATTCCGTTGCGTCTCCGATGGAAGAAAATGCGAATGTCACTCTTCTTGCTTCGCCAGCAAAGCGCGAGAAAATGGCAACCGTGTTTCGCAGCGCGATTTAGTCGTGTTCCTGTTAGAAGTAGTAAAAAGAATTATTAAAGTGACAAAGGTGCTGGAAGTAACATCTCAAATTCGCGTAGCTATCGTCGTCATCGTTAAAAGAATTTGTTCAAAAAGCATTTGACATATCCAACGGAAGTTCCTTGACTTGTTTTTATAAGTATATATTGAAAATTGAATTTAAACATTTTGCGATACTTAAAACATGTTACGTTGTATATTAATCACTAAAAATTTCAGAACTCCAACTATGTATCGCAGTATATTAGTGTTGTGTGCATTTTGCATTTTAAAAGTGGCATCCGAAGATTAGTCATCTTTATATCTGGATGAAATTCGCAGCTTAAGCGAATTACCAATGGACAAACTCATTCAAATTAAATCTTCTCTTGCAAGCAAAAATGGTAAATCATTGTAAATCTTTTATTATATATAATACTCTTTATTTGGTCCTCTTATGGGGTTCCAAGAACTTTCGTCAGTTTCGCAATATTGCTAATGTACATTTATGTTTACTAATACTTTACTATTTATCACGCGAGCACACATAAATCTAACTTAATATACATTTTTTATTTCTATCCTTAATCTACAAAAATAATTACAAACAAATTCTAAAATCGCATCTTGCGTGAAGCGACTTTACCGAACACTTCTAAAGAATGTATCACTTTAGAGACTGCTTCACTTTGCAAAATGTTTCAATATCTGAAAAAGATTCACGTTGTATTGTGTCGCAAATTCACGCATTATTTCATATTTACTTAACTCTTTTTAGTGTTGGGAAACTAAACCGAAAGAAAATAGTGACTTTGTATCGAGCTTTCTTAAAATTATGCTCGCAACTTCTGGTGGTAGTTGAGAAATAGTCCACTTTTTGCCCATTAAAATCACCATCAATGGATTCCACAAGTGTATTAATCTCTGCCATCGTTTATACAAGAAGAGTAATGCTCTTTACTGTGCAGTAGCGATGTCACTTCTGGCATGACTGCTGCATTACCGCATTATATATAGTAAATGTTCCACCATGTTTTATGGAAAAACCTATTAAAATTAGTGATAGGGGGAACAAGAACAAATAAAATGTTATAAAGGAATAGGAAGAGAGGGGAATGAAAAGAATGAAAAGGGGAGGAGAAGCGAGAAGAAAGTTGGAAATACATTTTGTTTCATTATTATACATTATGTATGTATCGTTATACTTATTATCTCAGAGTTGTCTAAATTTTATTTCAAATAAATATAAAAATTTAAAAACTGAGAGAATATGTATAACGATATATACATAATGTATAATAATAGTTGGAATAAAATATATTTCCAACTTTTTTCCCTTTTCTCCTCAACTTTTCATTCTTCCCTCTCCTCTCCTCTTCTTTTATAACATTTTATTTGTAGAACATTTGTAGAATCCATCGATGACGATGATAATGTGCCAAAAGTGGACTACATTTCTCAACCATTACCAGAAGTTGCGAGCATGATTTTGAGAAAGCTCGATACAAAGTCACTACTTTCTTTCAGTTTGGTTTTCCAACACTGAAAAGGATTAGGTGAATATGAAATGACGCGTCGATTTGCGGCAGAATACAACGTGAATCTTTTTCAGATATTGAAGCATTCTGCAAAGTGAAGCAGTCTCCAAAAGTGATGCATTCTCCAGAAGTATTCGGCAAAATTTTCGCTTTAGGCAAGATGCGATTTTAGAATTTGTTTGTAATTATTTTTGTCCCACAGCACTGAGACCGCTGAGGATCTTCGTAAAACAGGATCATAACGGATATTTCGCGTTAACTATGCGTTTATTTCCATTCCGTTGCATCTTCGACGGAAGAAAATGCGAATGTCATTCTTCTTGCTTCGCCAGCAAAGCGCGAGAAAATGGCAACCGTGTTTCGCAGCGCGATTTAGTCGTGTTTCTGTTAGAAGTAGTAAAAAGAATTATTAAAGTGACAAAAGTGCTGGAAGTAACATCTCAAATTCGCGTAACTATTGTCGTCATCGTTAAAAGAATCTGTTCAAAAGGCATTTGACATATCACACAGAAGTTCCTTGACTTATTCTTATAAGTATATATTGAAAATTTGTGTGTGTGTGTGGGCGCAGCTCTTTCTGCCACTCCGATAGTTACGCCATTGGCAAGGAGATTGTCGTATTTCAACTACTTCCTTTTTTTAATATACTTTTTTAATAAATAACAAAAATCTTACTTCTTCTATCGAAGTAGAAAGAATATTAAAGTTAATAGTGACTATTTTAATTAATAAAAATTAATTATAAAAATTGAGCAATACGTACTTTGTTTTTAATTCTCAGTATTTGACAAAAACGATAAACCTTATGTATCAACCTAATAATGCTAAAAAAACTATGCTACTCGCGAATCACGCCAATTTGACGAATTTTCTTAGTATTTATTATAACGCAGCAGGGCTAATACGCGGAGCTGTATTAGCGGGCGACAGAGGACCTCCAAATCAAAATCAGAAGTCGAGAGAGAATTTCTCATTACTCTGTTTTATCTATCCGCATTCTCGTTGGCAACTACGTATGTTTGCGCAACTTGCGATTCGATACCGCCATTAGTCTCAGATCTTTCGCAAGCCGCTCGCAGTGCTTCTTGATGTATAATAATTTCATTAGTGATGTATGCTTCGCGACGTATCCTGTCGCATAGTTTAGAACTAATGTCAGGAATGCACCATCAATGCACGAAGATCATCACAAGTGTCACAAAATTCTGTAAAATATGCAAATAAATTTATTTTTCATAATTATTATGAGAATTGTATATAACTCAACGTCAGTAAAAATAAATTAATGATGTAAATTAAAATTAGAGATGTGAATTAAAATCAATGTAAAATGTAGATTAATATAGACATTTAAATAAAAGCAAAAAAAACGTACCTCAAATACGACGATTAAAGCTAATCCAACTGTTAGTACATGCCAGAACATGATGGTGTAATCATACTTGTAAGGCGATTCGGGTGGTTCTCTGTAATCCGGATAACGACAAATCTTGACAAACCGAGATTGACTGATTTATTATCGGCTGAGGACCATTTTTCAAATCACTAGTATTGAATTTTGATAGAGAATGGTTCAACAAACCTTCAAGCAAGTAATTATCAGAAATTGTCATACAATAAACTAGTTTCGGTATAAAGTTTGAAGTAAAAGCTATGATGAATGCCTGAAAAACGAAATCAAAAGTATCCTTAATAAAATTAACATAATTATATATAAATTTTTTTATGATAGAATTATTTATGTAAAATTTTTACAAATAATGTCTTTTTTTAGTTATAAACGCTTTAATAAATTTATAGCCGATTAACTATACACTTTTTATCGATGCTTTTATCGATAGTTTTTTATCGATAGTTATAAGTGTCAAACTTACATTGGTAATAACGGATAATTTAGAAATGGAATCGAGTATGCGGTAGCATATGTCTATGTTTCTGATTCGCTGACCAAACGGTCGCCTGTACATGGTCACCAACTTCTTTGCATCCAATCTCATCTTGAAAATGTTGTTCAGTAACGCGAAGAATGGTGCCAATGGGAAAGCAGCCACGAAGATCATGTCAAATCCGTTTTGTAGCACTACAGAAGAATAAATTATAATTTTTAAAACAAAATGTTTAGCCAAATCTTATTATATGCTTGCACAATATTATATGTTGTTTTGTTTGGCTGTTATTTTATATTGATATAAAATGTAATATATATATATATATATTACTTTATGCAGCCTTACCCACATTTCTAAGTATTTGGGAAAAAAACTTCTGGGTCCCCATGGTTTTTGATTTTTGTGTTCCTCTTCCTATTTAGAGATTAATTCATGCTTTACGTTTATGTGCACAGAAAAATCATAAATATAATTATAATTACATTCATAGGCGCAGTATTGCGATTTGCATTTTGCTCGAAAAGACGACAGTTTAGTATAATATTTCCACATGTTTTCTTTAACTTCCATAATTTTTAAATTCCAAACGGATTCTGACGAAAGAGCTATGTCACCTATTTTTTGCGCATTTCTTAATTCTTCCAAATGTTTATTTACTATATGTCTATTCAACTGAGTATAGAGATAAATAGATGATTCGATGTTACACTCCATACATTTAATTTCAAAATCACTAATTTTTGTACAATATTTCCATGTCCAATCGTAAAGTACGTAACTCTCCACTTCGTTAAAATGCTTCTGTGTTAAATGATTTGCTGAAGATTGAAAATCGGTTCGAAGATTCTGACGACAGAGAAGACATAGTGAGATAGAAGTATCGTTGTACTTGAAATATATCCATGGCCATTCTTGTCGTCCTTTATATGTTTCTTCGTTTTCATTTATATCAGGATGCTTTTTACTCATATGCTGACCGAATTTTAAACTGATGTAAATAAGTTTTCGTTTGCAAAACCTGCATTTTGCTTGGTAACCCGACACTTTTTCGTAATATTACCACACGTTTTCTTTTGTTACAATAATTTCTGACATTGTGTCCGTTTCTCCTTACAGAACACAGATAACTGAATACGGTACAAGAGGACGAAGAAATACGTTTGGTTTTCGATTTGGATGTAAATATTGACACGTGAGTCAAAATTATTGGTCTATATAGTTGCCCTTCCCCCCCCCCCCCCTCCCCTCACTCTCTAACGCAAATCGTAAAAACATTTATATATTCGGATTGTACATCGTTTGTACATGAATGTACTATGATTTTTATCGTTTGTACATTTTTCGTTAATTTAAAAAAAAATGACAAAGTTTTCGTAACTGCGCCAATGATAGTTAGCCTTCCCTATGTCACAATTACATTACATAAATGATAATTTATGAATTTATTGTGCTTAATCGTTTGTATATTGTTTGTACGTTATTAATAATCGATTAAATTTATATTCCAACATTTTGTTTTTGTTTAAAACATAAAATAAATAATTTTTATTTGAATATGGCGGGTACGGAGCACGATTCGGATGCGCATGCATTTTAGTTACTTTCTGTTAGAAAATAGCGGATAAATCTTCAAAGTGCGTTTACATTAGTGTCAATTTTACCAACATCAAGTACATGTACTTTGAATACTATAGTATTACTAATGTAATTATTAATAATACTATAATATTTTTGAAAGCGTAAAGTTGATTAGCCAATTTGTTTACCGCTTAAATTTTACTGCTAACGTTTCTTTAAGCGCTATGGCCCTGAGTATTTACATGAAATACTTGATGTTGGTAAAATTGACACTAATGTAAACGCACTTTGAAGATTTATCTGCTATTTTCTAGCAGGAAGTAACTAAAACGCATACGCACCCTAACCGTGCTCCGTTTTCGCCATATTCAAATAAAAATTATTTATTTTATGTTTTAAACAAAAACAAAATGGTGGAATATAAATTTAATCGATTATTAATAATGTACAAACGATATACAAACGATTAAGCACAATAAATTCATAAATTCTTGTTTACGTAATGTAATTGTTACGATTACAATCCGAATATATAAACGTTTTTACGATTTGCGTTAGGATGGGGAGCAACTATATAGACCTCCATTCGAACATGCTCTTTTTTAATGTATTATAATAAATTCAAGTAGCAAGCTGATCATAAATATGGAACATAAAATGTAGAAGAAATTTAACAGATAATAATAATCTTGTACTCTCGTAATTTGTTAATTGTATATAAAAAAGTATGAAATATAACTTATAATTGTATATTTTTTCAATGTCTATAACAGGAATTGTAATTTATAAATCATCTTCTTTGAAAAATTTTTTATTATATACAAAATGATATAAATCTCTTAAATAACTCCGATAATGTTAAAACAAAAATAAAATCTAATACTGATTTGTTTCATTAAATTATTTCGCACAAAAGATTAATAATATGGATTTAATTATTAATAAGATGATTGAATAATAATTTAAAAATATCTATATAAAAATAACAGACAACTAATTAAATAAGATAGCTATTTAGAAAGAAGTTGTAATAATCTATAATTAATAAATATCCAGGTAGCCAAATGTTAGAAATGGTAGATTGATATGATGATAGATGATATGTTAGAAATGGCAAATTTAATATGAATCGGGTGAAAATAAGGATAGACGTCGCAGTGAAATCGAATAGTAAATCGTTTATTAGTACGAAGGTGTGTGATAGTGTCTCGAGATTGACGGCGATCGACATTTCGCGAATTAGGAAATGTCGCGCCGCGGTCGTGTGATACCGTGACGTGAACGAATGTGACAGAGCTTTCTTGTTCCTTAGCTGACGTAAGAGATAGATGTTAGAGCTAGTTACCCTGTTCTGCGAGCTGGTGCTCCGCTCTTCCGTCGGCGCCTATCATCTCTTAGTCGATCGTCCACGAGGACCATCCACGAGTATCATTCTCGAGGATTCTCCTCGTCGACGATGGACCCCTCGATCCATCGGGACGGTAGGAGCTCGGGACGCTCAATGGTATCGATAACCCAACGTTTGCGTGCCGATACAGATTACGTTACCATAGTACGAGCGAACTTCACCGATAGGGCCTCGCGTTGACCCCCGACTAGTAATTCGAGCTGAATTGGCGAAGATACGTTACGACTAAGTGATGGTTTAATTCACATCAGAATCGGAGAAAAAATGCTTGCGTTCGAATTACAGATTTAGAGTTAGTACAATACGACGAGAATAATTCTCATTTTGTGGCATCACACGCGACTTCCGTTGTGACTAATTCTGAGTTTGATTTTGCTGATATATCAGAAGATCACATTCGATATATTTGAAGGTAAAAAATTATTGAGCTTAATTTAGCTTAAAATCCGCGATGAGTACAAGAACAGTAATGTTTTTTTTTAGAATCGTTTAGCGTTGAATAAAAAATAATATACAATTTTGCATATTTTGTCTTAAATTGAAAATTGTCGAAAAAAACCTCTACATGAAATTTAGAGAGAACCGCATAGAGTTCCAGAACGCGCGCCTAGAACGCGAATTGGAGCGTTGATTGTCGTCAACTTTGAGCGTCCCCGGCGCGACAGGAGGACGAAACGCCTGTGCGTGCTAACTTTCAAGAGATGCTACTTGTTTGCCTCCTCTCGAGGTACTCTAGTGCCTATGTTATTGTGTCTTGTTCTGCCTACAGCGCTAAAACTGCCGCTAAGAAATAGCGGTACCGAAGTGGAGCTGCTGAGAAGAAGCAACGGAGGAAAGTGTCCCTCTCCCTCCGCGATCCCTCTCGGAACGCAATAATAAATAATAATAACCTCGCGATTCGTATACGCGTTCGAAAGGTAAGAAAACGTTCTCTATCTCTAACTTTCGTTCGTACGTTCTCCACTTTATTTCTCTTCTCGTTTTCATTCTTTTTAATTCTCTCTCTTTCTCATTCATTCGTTTTCACTCCGCAAAAGCTCACCCCAGCGAGAAGTGACCCATCAAATCGACGTCTAATTGATGTCGAAATCATTGATATTACGTCGTAACGATGTCGACTCAACATCAACTTGATAAGTCATTTCTCGCTGGGACTATCCTCGCGTACATAGTACGGAGAATAATGAAAAAAAATGTTGGAACTAACGAAAGAAGATTCATAAATAAAACGTTTCAGCGCGAACGTGTACTAAGCAATCCATGCATGAGCCCATTACACAAATTTATTTGCAATATTTTAGAAGTTTGGGTGAATTAAATTTTGTAGAAATATATAAGGCAAATTTGTGAATTGATTTTATATAAGTGAATATTGTTTCAAGGAATATATATCATTCGATATATTTAATGTTGAGTATTTCACTTGTACGCAAACAAAGCAAAATCCATGAAAAATTATTTTCTACATTATGTTTGCGCGATAGCTTTAGCATCATGCATGGTCTCTACTTTGCTTACTCGCTTACTACACTCGATATGCAACAATTAATTGTGATCTCCGTAATGAAGATCCGCATTCGAATCGGACCTATATATGTCCGCTTAAATAAGAACAATAATAACTTAGATTTCCGGCGTACGTATCATACAAGCTATGCACAAATAAAAATGAAACAACAGAACGCTTAATTAACATATGGACGCAATACAAAAGCGTGTAAGTCGGTCTGCCTCTCGCCTTCTCGATTCCGATTTCTCTTGTTTGATCTTAGAATCGTCTCACATTCTCGCGATGTACGCGCTTTGATTGAATGCAGTGTTGCTTTTTGATCGTACATGACTCTTGTCGTGCGTTCACACTATACACCTTCATTCTCTTGTCTTCGTTTTCGCGCTCTAGTCATGCTCTCGCGATAAATTTTATTTCATTCAACTTGAACGCTTGTACTTCTTTAGAAAAGTGGACAGCTGCCTTAGTTTACTTGAAGAAATTAAACTAATTAGCCAATCAGAAATTTTACTCTTGATTCGGATTTTTTGCAGTAAGTTTGAATGCAATTTACAAAGTCGCTCCGATACTATTCGTTAACTGTCATCTTAACTCATTGATTAATTAAATGACGCTTCACTGGTAAGCTGTTTGTAGTTTGTTGCGAGAAAGTGGACAATTTGCACAAAAGAAGTAACTTTTATTACTTCAAATTAAATCAGTGCGGAATTACTTGACTACCTCCCGCTTCTTTAACTAGTTTAACTTATCTATAAAAGCTTCTGTAATTTGTTAAGGCAAAATGTTGCAAGAAAGTAATCAGCAATAATGAAACATTAACGCCTTAAATTAAACTGATAAAGATGCGGAAATATTTATGTAATTTAATAAAATATAAAGATAACAAAAGAATCGAAAGACGTTTTGCACGAGAGCTGCACACTACAATATTTAGAATAATTTGAGAGTGGAACATCGATAATTGAGAGCATGACTTTCGAGGGCATCACAATGGCATAACTTTACTGCTAGTGTTGCGCGAGCAACAAGCCCCTGTTGCGTGTAATGCAAACACGCGCAAATTGATTTTTCCATATAAAAACATAGGCAGTTGTTGCATTGCGTGATTTCGATTTGCGCGAGTTAGTATTAACAGCGTTTTGGGGTTGCATTACAGGGCCGGGCATTTTGATTTAGAAAATCAAAATAGCCAATAACGCCTTTATTTTTCATGATATTTTCAGATATAATCAGCCTTTAAATATTTCTTTATTCCAATCGT
Source organism: Linepithema humile (assembly GCF_040581485.1). Classification (NCBI taxonomy): domain Eukaryota; kingdom Metazoa; phylum Arthropoda; class Insecta; order Hymenoptera; family Formicidae; genus Linepithema; species Linepithema humile. The sequence goes on along the minus strand of NC_090128.1, from coordinate 8,682,609 downwards.
TGAATGAATTCCAAATTCATTCAAATCGTTGACAACAAAAAATATTACTGATTTCAAATTATGACAAAAATTTTAACAAATCGGCTGATGCAATGTAATTGTTATTATTGGCTATTCTATTTTGAAAATAATTACTTGATAATTTTACAATAAGATACAAGTAAGAATTTAATTAAGCTCAAGTTTAGCCTTTCAATGACAGCAATGAGCATTGTCATTTTGAATTTTGATGATTACGACGGTCTTAGGACCGGCCCCGTTGCGTGGTCGCGCGAACCACCCTGATCTCGCAACTCGTACATATAAAATTATATTTACAACAGAGTGATTATTTCTTTGTGTTGAGGTATTCGCCCTAGGCGTGTCTAAAAAGAGAGCGTGCACTATTTCGAAGAGTGAGAGGGAGGCTCGTGACGTTCAAGAGCGCCCTGAGGCTTTCTTCAATACCCTCTCGCTCCGAAAAGGAAAGATACAACGAATTCTTCTCCTTTTTCCGTCTTCGTCGCGTTCATCGTGATCGCGACGCGCGCACCTACCATTACAAATAATTTAAAAATTATATTCGTCGTATTTATAATCTCTCCTTGTGTCTCTTTCTATATATAGCTTTTTTTTTATGTATATATTAAATTTCAATTTTTTTTCTCTCGTTCTCGCACGCACACGCATGGGAAAAGATCTCGGTAACGATATTGTTATGGTACAGCTATGCTACATACGGGTGGATCCCCCCCTCCTCCCCCCGCCTCTCTATTTACATGACTTGCCGATTACCGTTTTACTTTCTGAGACCGATGGCACACAAAAAAACGTAGGCAATAAGATTTAAGCAATAGTTTATAAGCTTCAAGTTTCTCGTTACATTATTGAATTCTTTTCGTGATTTGATAAAATAAACCTGCGTTCTTAGTATGATTAGGGAAACGATATGTTATTATATAAAGAAAATACACTAATGTAATTAATTCAATTATATCAAATGCAATGTATAAATAAAATTACATTGCGATATATGTATATTAATTTTTGGATCATATACTAATGTAACTAATTCGGTTGTTAAAGATTAAAGAATACCGAATTTCTATTCTCCATATACTCAAAAAACTCGACAGAATTATTTAACTTTGACTCTTCTCATATTTCACAAGCGATTTTTTCCTGAATATTAAGAATACTCTACTCTATTTTCTACATTGCAGTCAGAGTTCGGTAACATAACGAGAAACTTGGATAAAACAAAGAAGGAAAAGTTTAAAATTTAAATAATCTAATATCAAAATCTAATATCAGAATGTTAGATTTATCAAAGGCTCAACGTATTCAATGTTAATTGTTAGATTGTCGTACATATAAAAATCTGGCGCTCTTTAATACAAGGATGCGGATCGCAAGAGACATAGAGTTATAAGCAGTGATTTGTCGTGAATGTGTGAAGACAAATAGTATGTGAAATTAGGACCTTCACTTTCAACACGTCGAGAGATCAATTCGCTTACTACCCAAGTCTTACTCTTTACGTTTTTCTATGTGCCACGGCCTTTACATGTGCAATATGTATAAGGAATAGCGGTGTTTATGCGGTGTACTAATGCGCGCCTGTACGTTCTAGCACGTTCCCTCTCATTCTCACGCATTCCGTTTTCTTTGTTGGTCTCTATCTCGCAAGTATACCGAAAACTTGAATTATTTTGTACCTTCGGAGTTGCCACTTCGTTCTATCATAAAGCAAATATCGATGCGTCATTTTTTTCTTTGATTTGCTTAATGTTGACTAGTTTAGTACACTTGTTTTGTTAAAGGTTTCATTCTTTGCGCAAAGTTACATCGAGATAACAGGCAATTCGAAACTATTTTATATAAAATTATAAAGATGGTCTTCAATTTTATGATTTAACGTCGTTAAATATAATCACATGACAAACCGATTAGAATACTTGTTCTATGGCGGGACAAAGTAACACTCTGAGGAACAAATTAACGTCGAGTTATCACAATCGAAGCGCTCCGCGACTTGCTCTACGTGCGACTACCGATCGAAGGTCATCGATATCGGCGCTCGACATAATGACAGACCCAATTGCGATAATAGTATGCTTAATAATGAACACGGGTAATTTGGGCTATTCGGGCTATTGCAGAATCGCCCGAGCACCGAGCCTTTGTGTAACGAAGCCAGCGTTCGCCAAAACGGCGATACGGAAATGGAGGGAGTTACGAGCGTGCCGTGAATTTCGCCTCATGAATTTTCCACGACGCGCCCTCGTTACGTTATTAACGACAACATTGGCTTCGTTAGCATGGTCATAGCGGTTTGTTTCCGAAACTGTTACGCGAAAACGCAATTCACGAGCAGCACGAAAGCTCCACGTCAAACTGTGGAAAGGAATTTTTACGGTCTCCAGCAGCTTTCGATGTCAAAGCGAACGGACACAAGGTATATACGCGAATCGAGCTTTATCATAGGGAGCTTTTTTTCGGGGCGAGAAAGGGTGCATTCTCTCTTTGGGAATAAAATTCCCCGCGGCTTTCTATTCTCATGTGTTCTCTTTTTATCGGCCTTTACGGTTCTACGCTTCCGCAATGCTCTTAGGAATTATAAAAATAAAAGGTCCGCGCGCGTACGTCCAAAATCTCTGGTCGTGAAAGCGCGAACACGTACGTGCGTTTAGCGGTCTAATATGACCAAAAACTCTACCGTGCGTGCGTTTATTATTATTCGAGACTAATATCAGCGTGTATATGTTTGTGTGTGTATGTGTGTGTGTGTGTATATATGTGTTACTTCGCGTCGTATCGACGAGGCTCTCTAAAGCATCATTCGTACGAAAAGTGATTATGATTAGACTAGAACGCGGTGCAACTGCACGGTACTGTCTATCGTCCACTACTATACACGCGATTGCTCCTCTGAGCGCGGGACGAATCTAATTACACGTTTCGTCGTATCAAAGTTTGTACGAAACTCGTCGACCGGTTGAATCCGGTCGTTTAGGATAAGGACTGGCAGTGGATCGGTTAATCTGACCGCGAAGTGCCCATAATCGAGACCCACCTAGTCCGCAATCTGTGTGCGATTCATTTTAAACAAGTTTATATTTAACGTAGAATTATTATAATATGTACATTTTGAAGATACGACGATCCGCAAAGTTAAAATATAAAATTGAAATCATTGTTTTTTTTTACAGATTCCGAATGTAAAATGCAATTTTAAGTCAAAATGATACTTTCAATATGCTATTTGATGTTATATTTCATTTTGGAGATAAACCTTACGGATTTTCGACCTGGCTGGTTTCGATTACAAGCATTTCGCATGCTTACTTGTTTGCAAAATCGTTCTAAAGGACAATACGATTGATCGCTTGAGTAACTCGATACTCTTTCGGAATTCTTTGCGATTGGTAGTCGCACGATTCGCGGGCGACGACGTCGCGACGAGGACGAGGTCGACTCATTTTGCAGCTAACGCTCTCTTCTTTCTGCTTTTTTCTCCTACGTATAAATTACAAAGGATTATACTAAAATGGTAAAAGTAATTGTTAGTGTCCTTTGGTACCAGCCTGAGTCTCATTGGATTACAAATTAATTTGTTAGATAGTCTTGCGTGTCGGCTATATGTATAAATCACTAAGAGATCACTGCATTTTTCTCAAGTCAAGTCCGAATCATCACTTATTCACGGGTCTCCCTGTCGCGCCGATGATCTACAGGTCCATTCGTCTCGGCTCGACTCACCGAAACGACAGAGATGTATCCTTATTGACTCTTAAACCGTGGACGTCGAAGTATCAAAATACAGCAGTCAACACAGCCGAATAGGCGTCAGCCACTCTCTCTCTTTCACTCTCTCTCTCTCTCTCTCTCTCTCTCTCTCTCTCTCTCTCTCTCTCTCGTCATTAACAAACATGTTCGTCATCAAAGAAACGCGTCTCTTTCCGTAGCATATCTCAAAGAGAAATATTCAGAAACGATCGCGATTAATCCTCCATTAGGACATGATGTAGTCCGCGGAGTGGTGCGAGTGATGGGAATTCCGGTGCTTGTCCCTGCGGTGATTCGTGCGGGAGTTACTGCCGCGGGTGCCGTTGGTGCCGGTGGTGTGGTGACTGTAGCCGCTGTCGCTGCCAAAACTGCTGTCGGGCTGACCCTGGTATAATCTGCCGGTGGTGGTCACCTGGTCGCAGGCCGAGTCCCGGGTCGTGGAGTTCGTGTAGTACACCGGCTGGCTGTACTTATCATCTCCGAACAGCCGATCGGTCGGCTGCGAGTATGTGTCCGAGTACTCGCCGCCCACCTGCGTGTAAAGCGGCGCCGTCGCGTCCGACTGTGCCTGCAGGCCGTAGTAGTCGCCGCCGTATTGCTGCTGCGACGACAGGTACTTGTACTTGTCGCTGCTGGACTTGACGCTACCGCTGCGCGAGCGATCCTTGCCGCTCCTGTTCTGGTTGGAGTAGCGGTGCAACGGTCCCAGAACCGGCACACTTTCGTACGGGTTCTCCTCGAGCCGCGGGGCTTGCGCGGCCGGCAGCGGCGGCACGAAGTACGGCAGCCTGTGCGCCACCGACGGGACGGACTGCTGGCGTTGAGCGGTGCTGTTGCCCGTTCGGGTCCCGACTACGCCTTAAAGCGAAGACATATGTCAGTCGAAAGTGCATTATGAAATTAATGCGAAGGATCTAGGTGGAAAATTAAGATGGGATAATAATGACAAAAGGAAAGGTTCGTTCCTTGCACAGGAGTACAGTATATCTATACTTAGGAGATTAAGATAGGATATTAAAATGAGAAGATGATAAAAAGAACATTAGATCAACGTAGAAATGCATATCTGAAAAATTACAATCCAAATTTATCAGATTTGACTACAAAAGGTAGGCAAGAAAGTAGATGGAAGAATGTAGACAAATCTATATATAGATATGTATCACAACGAACATAGATCCGGAGTCAAGATTCCATGTAGAAGTGGTACATAACAAAAATAAACGTTAAAGCAGCAGCAGCAAACGGTACAGTTCTTCGAGAAGCAAGTAGAAAAACAGTGCCTGAAAAGCTCCAGAAGTAGAGAAAAGAAAAAAAATGTCGACAAGTGTAGAGAATCGATGTGTGTAATGGCCAATAACATAAGACGAGCAAACAATTATGGCGTAAGGATAAGCAAACATTATTGAGCCGGTTCGATGCGTTACGCTACGAAATCTTTCGAGCGGAATTATTTTTAACGACGAGAAAAATAGCTCTTTAAAAGAATATCAGTATATAAATTATAATTGAAATTATAATTAATTCTTTGAAGCTTTGCAGCACGCTGCGCAGTTAAGTTCGTAAAGGAAGAGCGAGAGAGCCGCAGCCAGTTATTCAAATTTTCAGAATAATTTTTTTCATCTTCTCAGTTGTCTCGTCTTTATATACGCAGTCATGTTTATGCTTTGAATATTTTTGAACAAGACAATTATTATCGCTACAGATTTCTGTACCTGCAACGCTGGGATAGAGCTGCTGAAGCAATGTGTCCAGCAACATGCCTTCGTGGAATTCGCCCACGTCGTGGTTCTTGTCCCGTCTGCGTCGATCAAGGCTCCTGGGGCTGCGGCCGCGCCGCTCGCGCGGTAATCTGCCACCGGCCGGACACGTGCCCCAGGCGGGACCACTGCTCGAGGTGAGCATCCTCGCCTCGGACGGCTCGCCCACCGACAGCTCGTCCTCGGCGAACTCATCCTCGCTCGCCGGCTTCGACGTGCCGGACGTGCGGTGATGATGACGGTGGTGATGGTGATGGTGATGCAGACGGTTGCGGGCGTTCAGCTCACTCTCCTCGTCTGTCTCTGGATGGTCCCCTGCGGAATAAAAATTTGTAAGTACTTACAGTTGATGAGAAATAATAAATGAGAGGCAATTAATCGCGAATAAATTTGTTCAACAATTGAGGATTGATTGAACGCAGAGGAACACTGGAGATTTGTTTTTTTTTGGAGAACGCATAATAAAAATTAATCAGACTGATAATTGGCTTCTGGAAAAGCGAATTATTTGTAAAAATGAGAAAAGTTTAAAATATAGATTGTATGTACAATTGTACAATTCACGAAATTGATGAAGTGTTTTAAAAATATTCAAACATTTTAATTAATTGCGTGTTATTTTACAAATATATTATTTGCATTCTTGTTGTCAATGAAATTGATTCTTAATTAAATGGGATTCTGTGGAAGTTTTGAAACATTTGATTAATTTCGTGAGTGATTGTGAAAACAAGAGTTTTTTAAGGGAGGCATGATTGCTCGTAGGATTCCTTATAAAATTTCATGCAGATTGCAAATATCATTCCATACTGTAAAATATATAAAGATACGGCTTTGTGCTTAAAATGGACGTGATTTTTCAATTATAGAGAGAAAGATTCGGCTTTGCTTGCAATAATCGAATAAGCTGGATCGCAAGCTTAAGGACGAATTGGAATTTAGAAGCGTATCGTAACGATAAGAGATTTTGTCGTTAATTGCGACCTCGGAATAAACTACGGTCTATTTCGCTGGTACTTCAATCGCGAAAACTCGCTTTCGCGCGGAAATTTCGCTCGACGAATCGACAACGCGCGCACGAGTGGCCCGACTCGTTCTGCTCCTCCGTTAATTGCCTCGCGTTATTCCGTCGAACTGTCGCGGCCGCGATCGATACTAACGACACAGTGGGGCGTGTATGTACGCCGTGGTTGCACGTTGAAAAAAAAGTCGGGAATACCGTATAAATAATAGGCGTGTAAACGATATACATCGAGACCGGAATCCGCGCGCAGTCATGACGACCGAAATCGGTCCGCGAGAGAAATTGAACGGGCTCGTTCAATTAATTTTTATCTGCCGGCTGGAACGGAAGGGACACGCTGGGCAATCCGAAAACGAGACGAGGAAAAGAGAAGGAGCGTATCGCGCCGAACTATTCCCGAACAGATTGGAGGTGTTATAGAAGTGGAGGTGTTATCCGCTCTCCACATTAAGTCCGCACTCTGTTGGCCATTAAACCTCTCGAGATATCCCTTCGTCCCGTCTCGGACGAGTGTCCTCTCGAAATATCCCTCCGTTGCCTCCTCCGCGATGGACAAGGAGGATGACCCCTTAACCATCAACATCCGCTTCTCGATTCTCACCGTCGGATTTCTTCGCGATCGTGAAAAGTAGCCAATAACGACGTCAACGGTGCTGATCAAATCTGTATTGCTTATTTCTTGGAAAAAAATGTCGTAAATAATATATACTAATTTTGATCAGAAAAGTAATTTAAAAAAAAAAAAATAAATGAGAAAGAATCTGAAAAATATAAGATATATGGCTACAGTTACGAATGGAGAATACAATTCCGAAGTTATGAAAGTTATTTTCTCGTGTTTGGAAATGATTTTGTCAGGAATTCGATTTGTGACAAGTACAATTTGATCGACACTGTAAATTTTGCAACGCGCGGCTTATTCTCCCTCGTCGAGCGGATCGTCGAGGTGATCCGATGAATTCCCTGGCGTTTTTACAAGCCCGCGAGGGACAGGGACCACCCTCTTTGAGATCGATGTTCCCTCTTGTCTCGAAACTGGAGAACGACGATGCGTATATAGCGATATATACGCAAGTCGAGGCCGTGGTTACGACTAATGCACGCGGTGTAGCATGTATATTCGATTACCGGGTTCTCGTCAAACGTCGAAAGCCTCATCACCATACTAATTAGCCGTCCGACTAATGGGAAGTATAAGTCAGAGGTCGTGTCACGCTTATCTCGCTTCGGTAAAATACACGACGGCGTGGAAGAGCAGTATCATTGCGGAGAGAAAGAGAGAGAGAGAGAGAGAGAGAGAGAGAGAGAGAGAGAGAGAGAGAGAGAGAGAGAGGGAGGGAGGGAGGGGGGGGGAGAAAGAGAGACGAAACGATCACGAAGAGATTATGGGAGAGAAGCAGGCGAGAACCGTGGAACTGCGTTTATCAGAATCTCATTTTTCGAAAACGACTTCAGGAATCGAATATGTATTTATAATAAAAATAATTAAACAAATTTGTTGTTGATTGCAAAATTTTATTTAACACTACGAACTGTCTTCGGATTTACAGATGATCGCAATTTTTTTAATTCATCAAAAATTTTTAAGTTTATGAATACCTGTTGTTTTTTTCTTCATAAATTTTTAATGAATATTTATGCATTTTATTGAATATACATATGCATATACAAGTTTTTCAGGTTTTGTCTCAGAAATCGTGTACCCTGCGGTGTTTTATATTCATAGATCATTCCCCACTGACTTCTCGGAAAATCAACGATTTATGGAATCGCGAACCCTTGCTCCCGCCCGCAAACATTTATCGCTCATTTTTCATCCGGCAAATCTATCCCATTGTAATCTTATAGATTTCCCGGTCGCATAAATCTCTCTCTTTCTTTTTCGCGCATTTTCAATCCCGCGAACTCATTGGAACTCCGGCAGATTCGCGCGCCCGTGGACCGAACTTTTCGACACGCAGATTCTCACTTCCAAAATCCTTCCGTACCGATGTCCTCAAAAAGTTCCGCATCTCGATTCTTTTTGTCCCATAAATCTCCCGCGCCGTAGATCTTTCCGTAAATCGCGACATACGCGAATCTGCCGGATTATTCTGATAAATGCAGTCCCGCTGCGGAAGAGGGTGATGCAGCGGCACGGTGAGCGGGCAGAGGGGGGGGGGGGGGGCAGACGAGGAAGTCTCGCAAAGCGCGCGTTAGTCGGCGGGATTCAACGCTGATTCAATGCAGCCGTATGTTAATCGTGTTTAAGCCAACCGACAGACGGACACACCGTTTCGAAAACTCGTGTACTTGTGCCGTACCTATGTGTGTGTGTGAGTGTTTTTTTTCCGCGGGCGTGTTTGACCCCGAAGGTACTCCCCGGCGTCTTCATAAGTGAGTCTCATCTAAAAGGAGAGTGCGTGATTTGCGTCTGCATGAGAATACTTTTCGACGCGTCGCCGACGAGGCAATGGGATATCTTAATAATACCCTCGCGAAAGATTCACTTATTCAGTGTAATTTATCAGCTGGTAGACTTTAAGATACACACTGTAAAGAGATTTAATTAGTGTAAAATTGCAACTATTACAGTGGATAATTCGAGAACCAACTATTATAAGTGTAAATTTCACACAGTGTGCAAATGTACAGTTTGCAAGTAAAATTAATTTCTGGCGTTGTAATGAAGCAAACTGCATAAGTAAATTTACAGTTTACACACACACACACACAACATATATATATTCACTTGTGCAATCTGCTTTACTACACACACACACACACACACACACACACACACACATGCACACAATATTAGAAATTAATTTTACTTGCAAACTACAAATTTAAATACGCGTGGAAATAAACGTCTTTAATATCAGTTGGTCTTAAAATTAACGCTATAATAATTGTAATTTTACTCACCTTTTCATACGTCAACCAATTATTTTCAAACTCAAAAATGTGTCACAATAAATTATTTTCACATTTCCTTCTTCTACTTTTATCAAAAATGCAGTAATAATGTTATTTTGATGAAAACTTATTTGCGACAAGAGTGCCTAATTGGATAATAATATTGATAATCGTATTATTTTTTCAGCTTCTTGGCGAGCATTCTGTATAAAAATAGGACGCAAAAGAATAAAATAAAGAATCTTTCAATAAATCCGATTGGGAATTCTCGCGCGTCTAATTTAAGTTTGTCTTTTTCAAATTAAATCTTTCAATAAAATTTCTAATTCCTTTTTCTTCACCGTCGCATTGTTGTACTCGAGATCCTTCAGTGCGATTTTTCCCCGTTAAAAACCGCAACGCGTAAAAGGAGACGCCCGGGCAAAGCCGTCCCAAGGTAAACATCGATTATCGGCACTTACCGTTGCTGAGCTCCTCGTAGACAGGATTATAGAGGTCCTGCGATGTGTAAGGATCAGGACCGGGGCTGCTGCAGACGAACACCCCTCTCCCGCCGTCCTTGACGTCCAGCATCTGCCGTGATAACAAAGATGTGGTTAGAGAAAAAGGGAGAACGTGAAGAAAAACAAAAAAAAAAAAAAACTAAAAAGTTGAACTATTTTTTATCCGTCGCACTTTTTATAGAATTACTTTCAAACGGCGTCCATCCATGATTCATATTTTTCTAGTGGCGCGGCAAACGCAAGTATCTTAAATATTAGAAATCGATAAAGTGCACCGGCGAGTCCTTAGTCCACGAGTAATTGAAAATTAAGGAGTTACACGCCGCGATCAGTTTCACGTTCGTTACAATCTTGATCCCGCGTTATAAATTATGCGTCGTTTGAGGATTAAGACCGCCGCGCCGTTTCCCTCGCTTTCGCCAGGGTTGAAGGGTAATTAGTCGCGAGTTGTGACTAAAAATAGGTCAGCTCGTTACGCGAACGAGCCCGGGGTTCGCGTTTCCATGGTTGTTTTACGAAGCTCTTTAGTCAACGGGGACTTGTTTACGGCAGCGCTGGAAAACAATTAGCGAATAAGGGAAAGAGATGCGGAGCAGAGAATCGGCCGAACTAAGGGGTGGTAGTGGAGAGGAGAAGAGGAAGGGGTGAGAGAAGCGAGAAGAAACTCGGTGGTGACTGGCAGGGCCGAGAACCTTAACACTCTTTCGACTCTGTGTTTTCCGGCTGACAATTAACTCGTTTCTACCTCCTCTCTCCGCTCTCCCATCCTTTTTCATCCTCTGATGAAGGCTCTCGAACTCTCATCCTTCCTCCGCCGAAGCCGGGATTCTGATCTCCGGAAACTCCGCTGACGCGGTCAACAAAAGCGGTGGGCGTCAAAAGTTAATCCCTAAATTGGCGGGCCGCTATATATATATATATATATCATAGCCGGATAATAAAGAACAATCTCGCGGCGAGATTCATTCCCCGGTGATTTCGTTTCTGTTGGCACTTTCGTTGACAGATTAAACAATTAATTTCGCGCACGACAGTCACTCGCCTCTGTTGGAATTTTAAATCCTTTACATGGATAGAAAAGAAGTCAATTCTTTTTACCAGAGTTCACTATTTTGAACGTTGGACATCTGTAATTTAATCATGTACGAAATTAATCGCGTTTTTTTCAATTTTTAAACAGCAAACTTCATCGCTCTTCTTAACCGCTCGTGTGTGCGACTGAAAATTATCGACACTTCATCAATTTTTAATAGCTGAGACGTGTGTTGTGTTTTCACGTGTAAAGCATAAGAAATGTAAATAATAATTAATTATTTTACTATTAACGAAATATATATATATATAAATTAAAAGAAAGATCGGAGAGAGAGAAGATTTTTCTGCGCTGCAGGGCACGAGGGTTAATCGAAACACTCGACAGACAAGGTGCAGAAGCGCGTGTAACCAATACACGACGTAATCGCGGACGCGAACGATTTAATCCCTTCACCTCGAGTTAGCTCGCCCACGAGCCAACGGCTCGTGTGTCTCGTCGTCGCAAGCCTCTCCCGCAAGCCGGGCTTTCCGGTCTCCGTGGCGGCGGCGGTGTTCGTGTCCCAGTGGTTTGCGAGGTGAATTTGCCGTCGGCCGCTCTCCGGTTCGGCCGGGGGTATCGCGTTAACGGGCGCAAATGGCGCGCTGCGATCCCCAATCTATCCCGCTATCGTCTCGCACTCGCCGGGGATCCATAACGTCCTGTGATCCCACCGGATATACACCGCGTGGTGCACGTATACACACTTGTGCACCACAAACATACACACACATAAATGTATATGGCAATTGTATGCCAGTCTAATTTCGAAGAGCGAAATTTTTCCTACGTTGAATTCGGAATGCTGACGGAGCATGATAACAATATTATCCTTGATTTTATTTCGAGGTAAATAAAATAGAAGAGTGAAATTTTCGGGAGCGTAAATCCTTCTTTGGGATCCTCCGACAGAATTCGACTCCGAACTCTGACAAATATGAAGTCGGTTATTTTTCCTGTCGAAGCTTGTTCCGCGAAAAAGTTTTTTTTCCACGATCGCTTATAACGTGAAATCTATCGCAACCTCGACATTTTCATACAATTGGAAAATCGATTTTAAACTGGCCGGAGAATCTGTCAGTGAGAAAATATCTACGAGTTTTGGGACATTCGGTATAATGTCGTAAAAATTGGAAAAATCGGTAAACGATAATGGAAAAAGTCGACATAAAATTGATAAAATGGTGAAAAGATTTTGGGGCATCGCGATTCCGCGTGTGACCTATATTCGTATTCGAATATCGCTCAGTTGACACGTTTATTTTTGTCGATAATCTTGATCTCTTTATTCACCGGATGGCGACCACCCGCGCGTGGTCCGATCTCGTCGCGGATGTTAATTTAAAAGTTTATTCCTTACGAGGATAGCTTTCACCGCGGACGAATGGTAATACGACCTAGCGTAGAAGCGGACGGGCGCGGCGTGATGTAAATTCGACGTGCGACCCTGTGCGGGGGTGAAATATCACTGATAGCGTGTGGGAGTATCGAGGGTGGACGCGCGATATACGTCTCTATCTAAAATTGTATCTCTCGAATTGACCCGCTTCCTGCTGTTCCACGACGAATAAATAGATCTGATTGGACGTATCGGTAATACACGGTGTCAATTTTCTGTATTTTCCCCCGAAATATTGCCGCGTAATCACGTATCGCGACGCGGCGTGCGCGCGAATAATCTTCGCCGAGCTAAAAGCGCGGTGGAAGAGCGTGGGTCGAAAGGTCGGACGTCATTGTCGGCTTTTTAAAAACGTTGAGAACAGAAAATAAAGCGGCAAATGCATCCTGTCGACTTGTATTCGGTTTACGAGGCCGATCGATCGCATTTCATTGTGCGCAGAAATAGTTTCTCGCGAAACAGCTTTATGCAGATATCGCCGTGGTTGTGAATGAAATGTTATTTTACGTTCGCTATCGGTTAGCAATATTATGTTGCAACAATCGCGGGCCGCGATCAAACGCAAAAGCCATTGAAATGTCTTCGATTTACTAACGTGTTTCACCAGATTCGTATTTTTGTGTTCCACCAGATATAATATCGCGCGTGCAAATTAAAATTGCAAGTTTTCGGACATTGTGTACAGATTGTGGACATACAGAATGGCATATATTCATTTTTCACAGTGCTTCTGAGCAATATAGTTTACGTATATAATTTAATTATGAAGAAATATGATTTAATCAAATCTTGCAAAAAATGATGTACATTTTAATTTGCAAAATGTTGCTTCTTTCGGAATGTTCGATATTTTGATCGGCTTTTGTAGCTCTCGCGTACGCGAGTATCTGCAATCTGGTTTGCTGTTTGCTGATGCAATGGAGTGCCTGAATGCTCTCGCGAGTGTACAAATTGCCGAAATCAAGTTAACTGCTCGGTGGCCCGCGCGCGGAGGTGACCAAAGCAAAGGAAACCGACGGCCCTTGCATCCTCCATTGAATTTTCCGAAGCGGCGCTACCGTCCCGCCGAAAAAAAGGATCCCTCGTTTTTCCCCGGCTAGACGCCGGTAAGTGCCGGTTTTGAAAGCGCACAAGGTTCATTATTGTGTTTAGTCTGCGGAAGCCGTCATCGGGGCGTCTGCGATTTTTTTCGAGTGTTAAGCCCACTTGGGGCCTTTGTGCTCTTACTTCGTAAATTTAACAAGATTGTCGGAAATACAAAGATGTACTTGTCGTTACTACAAAATTTGTCAGACATTTCTCTTCTTGTGAAGATAAATATTGTATTGCTAAAATACCGAAGACGCGCCAAATTGAAGTTATATATTTTCTTCATATGTTTTATTAATTAATTTTAATGTATACTCCATAACTTAATAATTTACGAAAGAAAATATTAAAAGTAGTTTTCGTTCTTGAATTATTTTTCTTAAAATGTTTTAATAATTTCTTTTGGTTAATGTTAGATGCACTTGATACTTTTTAGGTTTTATTATTTACTCTTTAGATACTCTCTTTAAATTTTAATTAAATTACTGAAGTATTTTGTATGTAGAGCAAAGATAAACGTATACTGCATATTATTTCGATCTGATGACAAGATGATTTTTACTTAAACGTCCCCGCGTATATAGCTCTACTTCGTGCACGAGAAATAGAGTTGGGTATCTCGAAAGTCGAGTTACAAGTTCGCCAAGTCGCGTGTCCAACCTTCGACCTCTCGGAATTGAGTTAGGCACCATTAGGCGCGAGATAGAACGAAGGCGGAACCAGCTTTCCTGAATCGAACTTCCGTCCATAGCTCGCCTAAACTGCGCAGAATGGCGAGAGGAGTTCTCCTTTAAACAAATAATGAATTTTCATGAACTGAGTCTAAACAAATGAAGTGAGAATTGTCGCAAGATACATCACGTTCGATTCAGTCGACTTTCCTCCCAAGTTTTAACGCATAAACTTTTGCGCTATACACTTGTCGCGATTACATTTTTATAAGTCTCTCATCTTGCACATCCTTTTTAACCTTCTTTTAATATTAATTTCCTTACTTCCTTCAATTTCATTTTAGAATACGCGGTAAGAGGCAAAAATAATCTCGCATTTACCAGGAACAGAAGGCAGGCCTTAGAGTTCCGCCCTCGTAAAGGCGCTGCTACATTTTTCGACGAGTTACGAGAGCTGGCAAAGTTCCACACGTTCGAAGAATTTTCAATCTTCCGGCTGAGAAGCTTGATATTAGGCGCGGTTTCATTCGGACTTGATTATCCTAATGATTTTACAATGCCCGGTACGCGAATTGCACTTCCACCGAGGAGGCGGAACGTGTAAAAAACGTGACCGACTTCTCGCTCTTCTTTCTCCGCTATTTCTTCCACCGGTATTAAAATTCTACGTCTGTTATATATTCCCCATAATGGCCGGGCTGGCGCTCGCGAGCGCCTTTGAAAAGTTGATCGCTTTAATGACCCCGCGGTCCCCGCAGGCGGCTCGCTAAACTTAGATCTTCTCTTGGACGTCGGCGACAGTGCATACTTAGAGCGCCCTAATCGAGAAAGAAGGGGCAGGAAAGGCCGCCAGGTCTTTTCAACTAACTGCGAAAGTTCGCGACATAAATAATCGGGGATTTTCCTGAATTAATTCCGATCGATCGAAAAATTCGAGGTGGAATTTCCTCGGGAAACGCGTTTTGCGAGAAAATCGAGTCTTCGAATATTTGACGCATTAACTCTTTTATATACGTCGAATAGATTATATATTCCATAAATTTCATAAATTGTTTCCTAGACATTGTAATGCTGCGGTGTAATTACATTGTTTCGCTTGTACTTTACGCGGTTGAAATCAGTGTCAAACTCAGTCTGCAGAAGTATAAGTTGAATATACCAGCCACTAAAATTGTTGCAACTTTATCAGAAAACAATTGACGCAAAAAAATTAAAGCGGAAGATTTATATCTTGTGAAGTAAAAATGGTGGCTCTTTACGTTGACAATTTTTTTTTCATCGCGATGAGAGATACATCTTCATTCTGCCGATAACGTCGGAGTATGTCAACTACTACTTTTCATAATGAATGTTTTCCAATGTACGTCGTTTTACGTATATCGAACGTCTCGAAAATCAATTACACTGATATGCCGCGGCGTGCTACATGCTGCGGATAATATCGAGCTTGTTCCGTGTGTGCGCCGATATATCGTGACTGTGTCGCGTTACCGTAACCCGCTAATTGTTAGTTACTGCGCCAATTGCATTAGGTTCTAAGTCCGGGGCGGCCAGCCGTTCCCTCCCGCCTGCCCCGCTTCCCGATCGTTATGTCGCTGCAGATACACCGTCTCGGGCTAACGACGCGGCAACCGGCGCGCGTAATCGAGCCGACAACAGGTGGATGCTAGATCGATAGACTTCCGCTGGCGGATTGGCCGTCTACCGGCTTATCCGGTGCGCGAGATTTATGACGGGATCGATAACGGTAAAAAGAGCCCGCGGACGAAATAATTACCGTCTAGTCGCCGTCGAATGAACCCCGTGGAACCCACTCTCGTAGTCGAAATGATACCTGCACCGGCTGTAATTTCCTTATCACGCGTGCAACTTGGGTAACATTTGCCCCGTATTGCATTTTAACTGCGCGAGCAACATGAAAAATTTCGTTATCGAGTTCTTTAATAAATAATCCAATTGGTGAAAATTGAATATTGCATTCTCGAAGGGCTTGCGATCGAAACGGAGAAAATGTATTCCGACAGTCTACTAAATTTATCTGATAACAGACAAATTGGAGGGCTAAATATATTCGAAAGATTAAATATATTCGAAAAATGTTCATTTCATTCTTTTCTTTCATTAAAAAATATCGATTTGCAATTATAATAGATTGTAAAACGTAATATGATTCTTTAAAATTACAAACATAGCTTGTCTAAGCAATGTTAAATTTTGTAAAATCGCAGAACTCACGTTATATCAATATTCTAAAATATTTAAGATTTTCTATTCGTTATCCTTCTCATCTATGCAAAGGTAATTGGACATGTTTGAGGCTGAATGGTGAATCATTTAAACTAGACAAGCGAGCGTTTCGGAAATTGACTGCGTTGCATATGTGAGTTCGACGTACGCGAACGGCTTAATAATATTCAAATATTTGAGTTTTACTTGACCTCTTTTCATGCTCGCCCGGGAAGACGTCAGCGGGAAGCATTTTTAGAGAAAAGAAACCTCTTCGGCGGAAACGCGAGGAGGAGAGAATGGTCGGTAAACCGGCGACACGTCACTGTCGAGATTTTCTGGTCTACCAAATTCTTTTGAGTCGTCGACATTCAAATATTTAAGCCTGCTTTTCGACTTGGCGAAATCGACAGCCTGTCACGTAGTCCGCGGCAAAAAATCACGCGGAAAAAGCTCCTGGCGTGAGTGCCAGAAATAAAAGAATGCAATCCTAAATGACACATGGCTATCAAGATCATCGGAATTCAATCGTGAATCTTTAAGTGAGACTCTTAATTTGATTAATTTCACCAGAACATCCTCGCATCGCAGAATAGCGTCAAATATCAGCTCTTATATGCGGCGCACGATGTCTTATTCTCAGAATTTCTAAAGAAAATCCACCGCCGTTATTCAGCGAACGAACACTTTTTACTTCCCTTCAGCTCTTATTTCCGCGATAAAATCCAGATCTTGAAAAATATACAGGGTGTGTCAGGTTATCCGTAGATCCTTCATCTATGGATATATCGTTTGTTAATTTTTCGCGATTCCAAGATGACTTGTGACTGTAGCGACTCGCGCGATACGACGGTAACTGGTTATTTTGATTCTATAGAATTGCATTTCGCTTTGAGAACGCATGGTGAAACGTTCTAAAGTCCTTTGACACCGCAGAAATCGCGAATGCGTCGCAAAAACAATTGGAGCGGCGAGCCCTTCGTCGAGTTCTTTTCACGGCGAGAATGAAAATCGAAGCAGGTGTTCGCTCGCGTTTTGTTTCTCCTCGAAAATCGTAAGTCGCTTTCTTGTCGCGCCGCTCAAATATTTATGCCCCTTGTTCGTTCGTTGGCGAATCAACAAGCCGTCGGCAATCACGAGCGAAGAGAAAGAGCCGCGCGAATCGAAATCGGCGATGCGTGGTTATCGAGATTTTCGAGCGTCGACCTCTCAAACTCGTGCCAAGTAGTAACAGTCCACGCTGGCTGCGTCCGGGATGAAGCGGGGAGGACATGAGACGCGCGTCCCCTTTCGCCATCCCTTCGGCAATTAAATTACACGGGCCAAGGCCGCGGAGAGAAAGCAGAAGAAGGAGAAGAAAAAGAAGGTTCTCGCGTCGCGTCGCTGGATATTTGCTCGGCTCCATTTGCGAAATTAGAGATCTATTCGTCCGCGCGAAAGATGGCAATCGCTCTCGGGAAGCAAAGGTGACGCGGCACAATGGTGACGCGTCAATCTTCTCTCCCCTTCTATCTTTCTCGCACCCTCCAGAAGCCGCCCTTTATTCTTTTCCCTTTGACCTCTCGCGTTTCCTCTGGCCTACTTTCTTTCCCATCTTTTCCTATTTGCGTGAGAATTCATTACCGAAAAAGAGCTCGCTGGCTGCATCGACATTAGAAAAGATCGTGGTCCACGCACTGAATTTCTTTGTCTTTGCGTAAAATACAGATTTAAACGCCGATCTTTTGTCCGTCAGAATCATCCGACAAAAAAGAATACAAAAAAAATTTCCATTTTAAATTAAAGATTTTAAACGCGTGAAAAAATTATCCGACGTGAAAAAGAAGTCCTGCATCAAGAGAAAGTTTTGTTTCAATCTAGGAATATTTTAAATATTGAAAAAGAATTGGCCCGAGATTAACACAAAAGTATTGAACCAATCGATGCAACCGAGCGGAGCGATTTCTTCCAGACAGTAGGAAAAAATTTGAACACAGAAGTGGTTATTCCGTGTCCACGTGTGTCGTCGTTATGTCGGGAGACGATTTTTGGCACACGAGAGAGAAACGGGCACATCTCCCTTTCTTACTCGCGCGCGAGCGTTCTCGTCGACTCGGTCTCGAGATGCTTGCTTAAAGTAATCCGCGATCCTGTATTTGATCGCACGCGCATCGTGATGGGATGCGTGGGATGGGACAGGATTGTGGACCGGGTCAATAACCACTCCTCGTCAAATTTTTCAGCAAAGTAATTTTATTTTCCTCAAATATCCTCCAAGCTTCCTCTTCGTTCTCTCTCACTCTCTCGCTCTCTCCACGAACTTTCATTAACTCAAGATATACACAGAACCGTCGTTTCGCTTTTCGCCTTAACGAGCTCGCGACGTTATTTACAGGACAACACCGTTGCCGACCGTCCGGCGAGATGGTGTGTGTATTTAACGGTAATAAATAATGGTAATAATAATAATAGTTAATGTTAAATCGTAATAATCGTAATAGTAATGAAGGCGAGGATAATAATAGCAGTGTCAATAATCGCAATTATAATGACAATGCTAATTTACAAATCGGGAAATTAGATTCTACTTTCTCGCGATACTTTTTGACCGACTTTTGCGTGTCTTCCTTCCCCCTCTTTTCTTTCTTTATATATATATTTATATATATATATATATATATTAAATCCTGTCGATCGTTCTTCTGTAAGTGCTATTTACAAAATTTACGAGTCTAATTTCTAATCTATTTACAACCATGGAGTGCGCCCGGTTGCCGTGCCCGCGCAACCGACGAATAAGGCCCCGCGCGCCCACCGGTTTCCATTCTTTATCCGATATCCCACCGCGTCAATGCTTTCTCTCTTTTTTTTTTTTCTTTTTGCACGTTACGCATTCCTCCGATTTTGGTTAGTTTGTGGGGTTACGCGGGCACGGCTCCGAAGTAACAAAATAAATACTGACTAGCCCCCGTCCCCCGGCGTCTCCGCGTTCGATGGCGGCAACGAACAAACGCGACACTGGTTGATGAGTGAAAGCTTGCGTGACTCGAATGTTTAATTGGTTAATCAGTGAATTGGCAAAAGTTATTTCTCTATGCGCAAATATTATTGCGGACAAAGGACTCAAGAGACGGTAATAGTTTCCTCTACGAGAGATGTTGATGTCTCAATGAATAACTATACTAAATGCTTATTTTTATATCATCGTGCCATATACGTTTTCCTATCAGAAATAAGCATTCGAGTGACCGTATTGCAATTTAAACATTTTTGCACTTCTTCTTTTGGCTGTTAGATTACAAGATGCTTCTTTTTAGCAAATATCATATAATAAAGTTATCTTATAATTTAGTGTATATCAGTAAATTTCAATTTGCGTTTAAGCGTAGTGCATATAGAATCGCTTCTCTTTTCTAGCTCTATTATCTCTCTAGAAACGTGAAAAAACTAACTTCTACAGTCTTCAGCTAGTGAAAAAACATCGTGTAATCTGAATATTTCAGAATTTTTTTTTGATGCAATTTTTTTTTGTTTTTAATAAATTCTTTTAAGACAAATTAATCAGTATTCACAAATAAAAAAGCACAGGAAATTGCTTTGCATTTTTATCCATGCACCGGCATCTGTTGGATGATGTGGAATTTTGTATAAAAATTGAACGTGATTTCATTTGCAAATACTGATCAATTTTGCCTATTGCAATTTACTAACGCTATTTCATGATTTCTCGGTCAGAATTACAAATATCGAGAGCTTACGAAAGATATGGATTTTAAAACTAAATATTGAATCAACAGCGCTCTCGCAGAGGAAACAATGATCGAATCACGAAGCACACACAGCCTTTAGTGTCAATATCAGTGGAATACCTGGTGTTCCGCCTCCGTCCGCTCGCCGGAACTCGAAGTGCGCCCGATAATGTACGACGATAATCTTAGACAAGGCGCAGCAACAACTGCCTCGTCTACGCTGCCGCGTTTGCGTCGCGTCACGTCGCATCGCGTCGCGTCGCGTCGCGTCGCGTCGCGTCGCGTTGCGTCACGTCACGTCACGTCACGTCGCGTCACGTCACATCGCGGCCACGGCACAAGAAGATAGCGCGACGCGCTCGGTAATCGAATGTCGACCTTGGCCGACACGCGATATTCGCGCGAGATATGTTGAAACTACCGTGTCTCGTAGACACGCGTTCGGATCTGGGGACGTGTCCGGGACGGATCCCGGATACGCGGGGAATCTACGCCGCGATAAGGCTGTCGGCCGACGGCCAGGACGGCGCGTGTCACGTGTCCTGGACGCGCACGTAGACGTGCTCGCGCTCCGGCTGGCTGAGGAGGTGGTGTATCTGCTGCATGGTGCACAGCGGACAGACCTCCTCCTCGGTGCCGTCGGCGACGAGCCGCCTGGCGGCGCCGGGCGCTCTCCTGCCGCCGATGTGCGAGTCGACGATGTACGCGTAGCCGTCGGAGTCGATCGAGCTCGATCTCGTTGCCGCCGAGCGCAACAAACGTCTGCCGCCGCGCAGATTGTTCGCGGTCTCCGCGCGCCCATACCTGGCGGATTCCAGGTCCAAGTCTTTAAAGTCTATGTAGGAATAGCCCTCGGAGTCCACCGAGGGCCGCCTGCGGCCCTCCTCTCGGACTGCGAACCTCGTCACCGCGGAGCCCGTCGTCGACCCGGCGGGACTCGACGGCGTCCGGGCGGGGGAGGCACGCAGAAGTCTGGGTCGGTGAGTGGGTGTGATCGGAATACCGGAGTCACGGGGTCTCGCGGGCACTCGCACGTCGGCCGTGGTGAGGCCGTCGGCGACGACGGGAAAGGCGACGACGAGGTCCGCACACGACGAAACTTCTCCGCGGGAAATTACCGTCGGCGAGGGTGGACTGGGGGGCGAGGGGGGCCGCTGGCTCGTGATCAGCGCGTTCTGCGTGGCCAGCAGCAGGTGGCTGTCGCGCAGAAAGTTATTCTCGTTTTGCAGTAACAGCGGACTGTTCGCGGCGATGCCGCCCGAAGCGAGCCGGGGGGCGGACGACTGGGCGGTGGCGGCGATCGACAGCGGGACCCCCTGCGACTTCGCCAGGAGGGCGCGCGGCGTCCGGTAGCCGCCCAGGACCGCCCGCGACGGCTTGTCCTGGACGCGCAGTATCGACCTGGGGTCGCGGTAGTCGAGATAGTCGAGATGGTGCGGCTGCGGCGGTCTCGTTTCCCTGCGTGCAGGTAGCAGCGGTGGTTCGCGTGCGGGCGGCGAGGGGGCCCCCCGCGGGTGCGCCTCGGAATTTCGTACCTCGATCGTCGGCGCCTGACCGTGGCCCGCCGGCAGGTGGTTGTGCAGCTGTGAATGCGACACCGCGTGATCCGGCAGGTCTTCGTAGAGGACGGCGCCGCCGGCACCGCCGCCGCCGCCGATGCCGGGGCCCGGATGCGGCTGGCCGTCCGGCAGCACGCGGCCCCGCCCGGCGACCGCCGCTGCGCCCGCTGCGCTCTTGCACGGCAGCAGATTCTGCACTTTCCGCTTGTGCCTGTAACGGACAGAAAGAGATGACATTGTTAGATGAATAGCATAGATATATATATATTTTCAATATATATTAACTCATAATAGAGCAAGTTATGAGACGGCGTCGCGAACTGCGATGCTAATTTTAACGAGAACTTCTCCGTCGTGCG
Source organism: Linepithema humile (assembly GCF_040581485.1). Classification (NCBI taxonomy): domain Eukaryota; kingdom Metazoa; phylum Arthropoda; class Insecta; order Hymenoptera; family Formicidae; genus Linepithema; species Linepithema humile. Next base: position 8,660,553 of record NC_090128.1, on the reverse strand, counting down.
ATATATTTTCCAACGATAATTAAACACTCGCCATAGTTTTCCTATTAAAAATTGGAAATTTCAGTTGGAAATTTTGCAAATTTTGATCGTCTCTCATCAATAAATGCGATACGATGCGATATCTGCATTTCAAACATTTGAACATTGCAGATTAAACTCGGTCAGTCGGTACGATTCTATACGTCGCGTCTGGTTTCATTCGAAACATCATCTCGGAGAGCTCACGGCGAATTCCTCAAGTTGGACGAGCGGAGGATGTTGATATTCTACTTTGCTCTCATCTCCTACCCTCTCTCTCTCTCCGCCACTCCATCCCCATCGTCCGACCAGCCCCCGTCGACACACCAGATTAGTTGGGAGCTCGTTGCAATTGTTTGTACAGGCGGGCGCTTTGCTGTGGGCGCGCTCGAGAGCTTTCCTCGGTGTAAACTTTAATGAATCGGGCACTGCGTTTGCCTATCAGCGTTTTATATGTATATAGGGTGTCTCGGAGCCGTTGCACTTCCTTTTAATAACGTATTTTTTCCTAATAATTTAACATTAATTTTTTTGTCAATAAAAATTTCAAGCTATCAATAAGTATAAAATAATAGGCAGTTAAGGGGCAAAAGCATTTATCGTGAATTAATGCCAAAAATTTTGAATTCAGAATTTATATTTCAAGGTATAAATAAATATAATGATATTTTATTGTTTAATTTTTCAAATGGATTTTTGATTGTAACAGAAATTTAAGCATCGCGATATTTAATATTAAAAGGTAAGAAGTGTGATAATTCTGAAACACCCGGTGCAGCAGCAATTCTTCGCCGTATTCATCATCTTCTACGCGAATTAACATATGCTCGACGAGCGCATAATAACGCGGTCGTGACTGCTACTTGGCCCGTATCTGCACGATTGTACAAATATATACGTCTGTAATATGTGCATAAATTGGTCCATCCTCTCACTTTGAATTAATGTTGTATTTTGCGCGGACCGCGGTCAGTCCAACTCTGAATTGTAATTCTAATCTAATATTAGATAGTAGCATTTATGCTATTAAATAAGCAATCGGATTACAAGTTATGATGCTTTTCGAGTTGCTGCTTCTAAAAGCGGCAAAGTTGATACTTGAAAATCTCGAAAAGAACAGATATTTTATTTTGTTCCAAAACTTTCTCACATTTGAAATGATAAAAGCTATAAAAGTTACCAAGTCGAATTTAATTTGATCTATTTATTTTCAGATTGTTAGAATTTTCTACATTTTTTCAGTGTAATAGCTTTGAAAAATTTTCAATCCTATGGGAAATAAAATGATAACTAATTTATATATTTTTTCTTCAGAGCCTGCTTATATTTCACGTTTTGGATCAAGTATGTCTAACGGTTCGTCGGGCATTTACTGCGAAATTTCGCACGATGTAGACCTCGCGGTACACGCGCGCATTTCTGACCTGTCCATCACGGTCACAGTCGTCTCCACTAATCGCGGCTCGCACGGGTTAAAGCGTTTAAACTCGATTCGTCCCCTGCGACTGAGGGGATTCACTTATCCGAGAGGATTCGCGGTATAAACGCTGACTCTGACGAGGGTCGCGAGCTCTGCCGACCAGAGATAATGACGCCGGAAACATAAGGCCGCTGATCTCGGCGCAGTTTCCTTTTTAAAGGGATTTCTTCGTCAACGGTTACGTGTCGTTGACGCCACATAGTCGTAAATCACGAGATAAGTCACGTATAATTTATTTAATTTTCTACATTTTCTATATCGCATTATAGCACAAATTAAATGAATTATATTGCAATAGATAAGATAAACAAAAATAAAAAAAAAATATGTATACACATATTATTTTATATGTATTAAAATCTCTCTCTCTCTTAAACTTTTTTTTAAATTAAAAATAGATTAACTACTTTCTAATAAAATTAACGTTATATTTATTAAAAAAGAGAAACTACCAAATTAAATACATTTCCATGGATGCACAAAGTAAAGAAACGTATATATGACTTGACGACTGGATTTTTCCTCATAATTTTATCTCCTTCGATGTTCTTCTGTTCAAGATACAAAATTGCAGATTAAACGCGGAGAATCTTTGGTTTGCGGCACTCTGTCGATCCTCCGTCTTACATCTTTCAACTTGCAGCTGCGCATACACCCACGTTATCTGCATGTACACGTTCATGTATATTCAAAGACCGGCGCGCCGCTCTCGGCTCGGTAAAGTAGTTTACCCTTCAAGTTTTAATTATCTAATTAACTCCGTCAGTTCGATAATATTTGCCCGTGTAATTAAACCGCAAGCTAAGGTTAACAACTCGTAGTGCACTTCTAGTAGTAGGTCGAGGAAAGAAGCCGGAGAACACGAAGAGATCAGCGTCTTCTACGTCGGAAGGTAGGAAAGGATTGAGGGTGCTATGCGAGCGCGGGAAAGAAGGGTGGAAAAAGGGTGTGAAAATACGGACTGATCGATTATCGTTAAACGTGATTTCTGCTTCGCGACTTGGCGCATAAAGAGCTTTGACTTGGAGGAGCATCGTGTAAACAACGCTCGTGCATCTTTCATGTAACTTTTAAGAGAATTGCGTGTATAAAAAAGTGTTACATATATAAACAGATACGGTATTCCTGTTTTTTCAATTAATGAAAAAAATTATTCCTTGATGCACTTGCACGGCCTCGCTAAATCGTTCTTCAAACTGCGCTTAAATTCGTAAGAGCGGCATATTTTCTCGCAGCTGGCATAAATTTTATATAACTATAATTAATATTGCAAAGCACCGATTATTTCCGATGGAGCTTTATCCCTCCGCATTTACATCCTCATTGGGACATCGGTATCGCATTTTCGCCCGTCACATCAATTCTTTCCCCTGTGCTTCGTCATAGTCATCGTAATGATTTTTCATTACGCCCGCTCGCGACTGTCTGCTGTGCAGCCCGGTCTTCCATTTCCTAATGGATTTCATTTAGTCATGATGATACGGCGGTGGTTGTCGAAGGGCGACGAGGCAAAGCACGGCTGGCAGGCGACGCAGGAAACGCTTCAAGCCGCTTTCACACCGCCAATGGTTTTCGAAAGCGCGGAAAGAAATTAAATTAAGCTCGCTCGAATAAAAGCAAAGACTCTCAACCTAAGAAAGATCCCGGGGACGAAAGTCTAAGAAAAGTTGCCTCTCTAAGTGATATTTCATTTATACGAAAGGGGTATGAGAAGATATTCTTTACATTTTTTTTCTTAGAAAGAAGACTCACTCCCTTAAAAATAGAAAACTCTCATAAAAAGATATCACTTTCTTAACTTTAATCTTTTCAATGTTCGATCGTTACAGCGCGACAAGTTTCCGGGTGTGAAAGCGGCCTAAGTCTGTGCGAAACGGAGACGCGGGACAGCGTCGCGGCGACGCGCGTGCTCTTCGCGATCTTCCTCGGCGGAGTCGAAGTGAATTCGCTCGGCGCTAAGCGCTGAATAGGTCATTTAAGCCGAGCTTTTAACTCGGGCTAATTAACTGCCGCCCCCCCCCCCCCCCCCCCACCCGTACCCGCCGTACCACGCTCTTGCGCTTTCATGGCGTTCCTCCCGTTTTCCTCCGACTTTCCCGATTCTCATACACCTTCATGCAACCAGTTCACGTGGTGGCGCATCAATCGTCCCAATGCACCTTCGACTTCATTGAAGTGGAAATAATAGCAGTGATATAAAACCGCGCTAGAAATAGTGTAACCGATGTTAAATGTAAAGCCATGCTTGAAGAATTTACGAAACTTTACTGATGCTGTAAAATTATTTGAATTATTTGTATTGCTGATATCTTTTTCGCTTTGCACTTCATTGTTTTGTGCTTTTGTAAAATATATCTTACACTTCGTTGAATCATTCCAGTTTAATCACTTATGTCAGATTTATTCTTATATTTTATAAGTTCTCTTGATCCTCTCTCCTCTGAATATCTTATTATTCGCCCCACCACAGGTATAATAACTTCATAATCTTAAACCGACGAGTTGCAGCGCGGATTTGGTAATATATAGGAGCGGATTAACGAGCCCTCGTACTTGGAGGGCCACATCCGGTACCCGCACGTACGTGTATCGAAGGCACGGGGCTGGTTATAAAGCCAGAGACACTCAAATCTCGAAGTTTACCCGCCGCTCTCTCGTGCGCGACCCGAGTCTCCCGTGAGCTCCTCGAAACTACAAATTTTGCATATCAATGCACGCTGGATACACCCTGGCCGTCGACACGATAAACGACTTTCCACCCGCCACCCTTCAACATCGCCTTACTCGCCCTTGATGGTGTTCCGTGTTTCGAGTCCAGCTTTTCTCGCTTGTATATCTGGGATTTACTTAAAATTTCTTACCTAATTAGTAAGATCTTTTAGATATACACTTTATATAATACTTCATAAATATTAAACAAAACAATTGAAAAAAGAAGCTTTTATAATTATGACTTAATAGATGGTAAATCTTGATAATGTAAGATAATTAAATATCTCATATAATTATATCATTATACACTATAATTATATTTTCTAAAATTATACAATGTCTAACAAACTTACATTTTCTATTTATGATAATAAACCGATCGATAACCGTCGCGACAACGAAAAGACGCCGCCAAAAGTAAATAACATGTTAAAATTCACACACACAATGAAACAGTATGACCAAAAGTCAGGATAATTTTATATTGCACACTAAAAAATATAAAAATGTTACATCGTTTAATAAAAAATACAATTTATTTTTATAGTAGCATAATTATAAATTGATATCGAGTTTTCTTGGCTTTTCTTAAATAACTTATTTAAATCCTTTCACAATATGAATATCTTAAAGTAGATATATACGTTCGAACAGCAGTATAGCTGGAGAAGCTATCATAATTATTTGTGTGCAAGGATATTGGTGTAAATTTTGAATTATTAAAATTGTGATTATAGTTAATATAACAGATAAAAAATACAAATGTTTGAACGCATTTGATTTAACTACAGATTTTTTACTTTTTGCTGTTAAGTTAATAAGAAAATAAGATATATTAATTAAATTTCGGGAGGGGGGGTTTAACCCCCCCCTCCATGGTTACGCCACTGGTTCCATTTATCTGTTATTAAAATATATATTTGCATAATACACATTTGCACAAAATTCACTATTTAATCTCTATTTGATTCCACCTCTGAAATATCGGTATCGACTTGTAATAATCGACGGATCGTTCAGTTAATACCGCAAACAAAATATTGTCGCCAAAAATGTTCATTGCTGATACCGCATCCTAAATCCGCTTTGTTCGGTAGCTTGTAAAACAGAATCCATCTCGTATCTGTGTAATGCGAAGGGTGGGAGGGAATATTGTTTTGCCGCTATCGCGCCGCAGGGGTCGGCGCGCGCTTATCAGCGAGGTTTAGCATACAGCGAGCATTATTCCGGTTCAGTCATGCGACAGCAGGGCCGCGCCGGTTATCAATGGCGGCCCCTCGTCCCCATCGATCCTTACCCGATCTCCGTAGCGATCCTTCTCGTGGACGGGAACCCTGCTTCGAAACCATTTGTGACTACGAACGCGACCCTACCTCCGCTCGGCTTTACGGTCGGCGAGTAAAAAATGATTTATCTCGGCGATACGCGCGAGCCGGATACCCGGGGATACTCGAGTCCTTGCCGCGCAACGGAATTTTCTATTTCCGATATCCGGCCGAACCGCGAGTACAAAGCGCGCCGGCTGTGAGTATTTCCCGTAGCGTAGCGACTTTTTGAGCGTGGCTGCCGCTTTCTTATTTAACGCTTAAGAGCATGGTACGTCACGGCTGATGCGCTTTTGATACGCGGACGCCCGCGCTTCGCCAAGCAAGCACTTCAACGTTACGGATGCACATCTCATACATACATCATTCTTTGAATTTTCAAATAGAAAATAGATATCGAAAAATTCTCCTCTTTCTCTTCAGTTTCAATTCTTTTCCATTTTCTCGGCCGGAGTATCTTTCTCCGTCCTCGCGCTCGTTATTGCGCAATCGTATAATTTTGACGGCGTAAAACAAACGAAAACTCGACCGTAAAATATGCGGACGCACGAAACAGGGGCTCGCGATTTTTGAGCGACTTTCAAGAGGTCATGTGAACGCGACGCGCGCTTAAAATATGCGGGTATTCGGGGATGGCTGCACCCCAGGGTCGATCGATGCCCTTGCACCGGCGGCCGCGTGAAACGGGCGACGCCGGTGGACCTTTTTACAGCCCGCAATCTTTTTCAGGATAACGAGTATAAGGGTGCGGTTGACGGCGGGTGGTTAGTCGTCAGCCAGAGCGGTTTAACCTTCGCGGGAACAGGCTGGCTCAACACAGGGTGTCGATATTTTAGCCAACCATTACAACAGAATCGTGCGGTTTTCTTTCCAGCGCGCTGTTTATGTCCCGATAAAACAAGATCATCGCCTTATCGCTTTTTATATTTTCCGAAAGGCAGGCTTTTTAGTTCAGCGATTATTTATATGGAGATCAGCCATGATCGTCGAATTTATCGTTCAGTTCCTTTATGGAATGTAAAAGCAAAAAGCTATAACTTAATGGAACAGAATAAAATATGGTTTCAGTTGTTTTCCGGAAGAATATATGTCTTTCTATCGAAAGAGAAAGAAAATGTGTGATTAATATATAAAATTTTATTCGACGCAACCAGTTTTGCAGCGAAATAGAAAAACTGTAGCATTAAATATCACGAATCATTAATAAAAACTCATTTTTACATTCACATATTTTTCTAGAATTTGAAGAGGAAAGGAAATACGTTTTTTTTTTTCGAATAAAAAAAAAGGAATAAAAATAGCGAGAAATAAATATTCGTTTCGTATGCGTATTTCATGCAAAACGTTTAGCATTGCAGTAGCAACAAATTTCGACCGTGGCGAAATGCCGCCAAGTTTCCGCCAGATATGTTCGCGAACAAGTTTGTGCTGCCGCGCTAGTGACCAATAACATGCGGTTTTGTTCGCAAATTTGCACTGTCCGGACGCGAGACCGCCGGAAAAACCGCCGCGGTAGAGCCGAGCTTCGCGCGTCGTCCGCTAACAATATAATTAATACGCTATCCATTGCCTGATCCGTCGCGACTCGATCACGCAACGTTAACAGAACGCCAACCAGAAATCCCTCGTTTCGCAATTGGAAACGGCAACAATTTAGTCGAGAAAATTAACAATGTGCGGATAATCGAAAATCTGTGAAATCAGAATTTTGTTAAAAATACAAATAAAAAGGAGAAATGATATATTTTTGTTCCAACTTCAATAGTGATTTAATAGTAATTTAGTAATTTCAATATTAATGTAACATATTCTGCGAAACTTGAATAAACGTCTTGAATAGAATTAAAGCCTCGAAATTATACAAAACAAATAAAGTTTGCTCTATGCCGTATAAAGTATCGATAAACATCTCGGTGAAAGACGCATTTTCCCGCGTTTATCAGTATCATTTATCAAAACGTGAACAGAGCACGGATATCGCGAATTTTATTTACATAAGCAAGTTTAAACAATTTCAGAAGCACATTAACTGCGCGCGCGAATCGGGAACTGCCTGCAGTTCGCCGCGATGTAGTTTCGGTACACCGGGAGTTTCCATTTGCTACAGGGTGGTTGGTTCGGGGAGACGTTAACAGCTACCCCGCGATACGTAAGTTACGCTCTGTAAAGCCGGCAATCTCGAGCCGGAAATCCGGCAAATATGTAACGCGGCATTAGCGACGGTAATTTACAAAACTCCTTCATCTCTGCTCTCTGCATTTGATCCCCGCCGGCGATGGCGCGATTCAAAGAGGTGAAGGGTATAAAGGGCATGTTTAATTCCGCTTCAGATACTCTTCGATTAATTGCCGTGATTGATTACACAAAAAAAATTGATATTAAAACGGGACGTTCAAAATTTAAATATTAATTGTACGAGCCTCTAAGCGTTATTTCCGAAGGATCCTTAAGACATCATCAAGGAATCTAAATCGCGCGGAAGAGGTTTAAATAGTAAGTACACGCGAAAGTTTGTTCTTCTGGGAATTTAATCTTTAATACTGCAGATCACTCCTCACGAAAATTTCCTAGATCCGGGGTTTGGCCCGGGGTAATTTCATTCCCCGTTGGAAACTCGGTGAAGGCGGTGCGGAAGCAGGCAGGTGGGAGAGGTTAATGAGCAAATATAATTACGGGTTACGAAATACTGGGCCAACGGGACAGGGATCACAGGTCGAAACGAGTTCCGAAGCTGTTTCGAAGTTCTTAAGCAGCAATCGCGTAACCGCCCCTATCCTCCCTAAACAGGTTGTGGTACGAAAACGAGGCTGCTTAATATTTGACGCGCCAACACGAAAATCCCCCAGAGTTGATATCTCGGTTAGAAGGTGGCGGTGGGCGAATTCGGGGGAGGGAGTCGATGAAAGTCTAAAGGGAGGAAAGCTAATCCAAGAGTTGTTTATACGTGCGCGGTGAAGCCGGGCGGGGGGAGAGAGGGACGGCGACGCCCCTTGATTGAAACACTGCGGACATTTAAATTGCGAAAGTTTACGAATAAATTTGTATGCTAAGGCCGAGGAAGGCACGGCCGCGTTTTTTGGAATAAGCCGCGGGGGTTGGGATTTGCCTAATGAGCGAACGCTCGTGAGGGAAAGCAAACGGGCTTTTAGTGGGACTTTCCAAAGTGTAGGCGAGTCTTTTGTTCCTTGTTTGTTGACGTTTTCCAGACATCGACGCTTCATGTTAAACGACGAATTAGAGAGAGGGTTGAAGAAGGCCCTGTCGAGAAGCCTGTATAAGGGTGAGAAAGAATTAAGCCCGGAAGATTGAGAGTTTTACACAAATCTGTAATAAAAGATAAAAGGAACAAGCCCAGTATGATATATGAGTCATTAGCAAATCTGGATGCGCGGAATACATTTTTTATTGTAACACATTAATACATTATCTCTCGTAAAACATTTATTATTCCTGCTTCAGCTACTTTTTTAAAATCTATTCTCATATTTCATACAAGCTCAGTGCACTCTCTTACGACGGGTGGGCCACCATTACGTGTGACTAATCCCATTCGCAATATTGAGAGACGGGTAGATCAAGGACCGCCAGCAGCGGAGAGCAAGAGAAACAGAACGGCTGGTGGATGCAAGTAGTAGCAAGGACGGGGTGGGGAGTTAGTAAGTGAAACGGGGCTTGATTAACCGTCTGGCCGTCCGGCAGGATCTCTGCGATGGTGAGAAGAGAAGAGTGAAGGGGCAAGAGAGAGAGAGAGGGAGAGAGAAAGGGAGAGAGGCAGATCGAAACACAAGAGAGAGAGAGAGAGAGAAAGAGAGAAAGAGGGTGTGGGCGTTGTAATGACCTCAAAGGTGATTAGAGACGGAGGCGAAGGCGTCCCCGAAGTTTCGCAATGTCCCACGAGAGGGTTCGCGAACACTCGGCCAGGCGTATTGTACTTCGGCAAGCACGTAAATGAAGAGGCACCCGGGTTCTCTCCCTCCTTTGACGCCGGGCATTAATGTCGTTTCGAGGAGCTGCTGCTCCTCCTTGAGATCGTTACCTTGAGGCGTGTGCCAATCGATCGATTTCGTATTGTTTCTCCGTCTTGGCTTCGCCGTTGTACGGCTGCAGCGACGGCATTGAAGCAAACTTGCATTCTTCAATAGAGCAGCGAGAAATAATTATACTTGTCGGAATATTAAATTTTATTGCGCATAGACGAATCAATTTTCTTGCTTGAATGAAAATGGTATGCAAGTTGAAGCATGGCGTATTTATTCGCCTGAGTTTATACTTTACGGAAATATCAGTTTTTCTCTGTTTTACATAAAATTTCTTTCTGTTGCACGGAAAAAATCATTTAAAAAGTGCAATTATAATAAAATAAAACAATTGTTTTCTATGTTAATAACGACAATAGCGACAATAAACAAATAACAACAAATTGTCTTTGTCGAAAATTTCTAAAGAGATATTGAAAATCAAGTGGTTTCAAAGGAAATTTTTGAATTGAATATTTAGTTAATTATTTTTGAATGCGTAAGAGTTTTCGTTGTTTCTCTTTTATCAGAAAATCAAAGTTAAATACATTTCGTTTCATGCATTCAAAATTCATGTAGTATTTATTATTCTAGTATTTATCGGTCTAACAATTGCAGCTTTTGCACTTCAGAGATGTGGGTCATAGAATTCGAAAGCGAGTTCGTATTTTATAGGCATCGCGCACACTAGCATCCTGCTGGACTTTAATCACAACTACGAAATGCGCCGAGCGTGATCGTCACTCGTCAAATTAGAATTCTAAATTCGATTTCGTTGCTTTTCCATGCCTTTCCTTTTCCCTATATCCTATTCTCGCTTTCTCTCTCTTTATCTCGTTCTACTTCTCTTCCTTTTCGCATCTCTTCTCATCATCGCTGAATATTCAGGAGTCGTTATTCGCCCGATAGGTGGTTTAACTTGATGATAAGAGAATAAAAATGCGAGAGAAAGGGAAAAGCGGGGGCATTTGAGCCGGCGGGGGGCTGGAAGGGAAGAAACGAATATTATGTCTGGAAACGCGAGGAAATTAGCTCTCGCCAGTTTTAATATCCGTTTTATTTTATTTCACGTGGCCGGTCGGATCAGCTGCAGCAGTAGCAGCGAATTCCTCTCCTCTCCTCATCGGGACCTCTTCTCGCACGCTGTTCACAAAAGATGGAAAAAGGGGATGGATTGGAAGGGATGAAGCCGGAGAAGCAGGATCGAGCAGCCAATTTCCTAAGCAAGGATTATTTTCCACGCGCGGGAAATTAAATTTTCGTACTCCCCGCGTGCGGCGCAAATTCATTTATCGCGTGGACCGAACGCGTGAATTGAATCGAACGCTCGACTTTAAGCAAGTTCGCCAAAATCATCGGTACATTCACTTCAACGGCAAATTCTTTACCAAATTAAAATCGATTTTGCCGTATCAATTTAATAGAAATCCATTTTTCTTTTTCAAATTAATTTTAATAAATTCCAACGGGTCTCGGTTTAATTGTCATATATAAATTACATTTGCAAAAGATTATATAAATGGCACAAATTTATTATTAAATTGTACAAAGTTAAAAATGTTGAAAAACAAATGTAAAGAGATTCATGATAATTAATAATAATATTAGAAGAGTTATTAACATTTATAAGAGAGATAAATTAAAAAGGAAATGTAGAAATGTAGAAATCATCTCAAACGCAATTGATTAATAAGCGTGACGTTTCAGGATGGATGATGATTCATCGGCGTCGTCATACAGATCGTAAGGGCGATTTAGAGGTTCAATAAGGGAGAGCAATCGGTCTGCAAGTGATGCTTTCGCTCTGTCATTAGTTCGCTCTGGCTGCCACACTCCGAATAACGATGTTTTGAGAAAACGAGGTCAGTGGAGTCCGCTACGTTATTGCTACGTGAGGGAGTAATTAAACGGCGGCGGTGATTAAGAACCTTCCGAGCCCGTCAGCCACGTCACTTCGCGACTTAATTTATTCGAATTCTGGCATTAATGCCCGCGTGACTATCGTGGGAAAATATCGCCTCGCGTTTAAGTGACGTCATTGAACGCCGTTTTACGAGTCGAGCGCGCGCTGAATGGAGAAGAACGGAGAAAGAGGTAGAAAGTTAATTGTTTGCTTTCCTCCCTCCTGATAATATAAAATTCGCTTTCTTCAAATATTGGAGTCAAACATTGTCGGTGGAAAATTAACAAAATCATCGTATAGTAAAATTAATAACACAAAGTACCGTATTATCGAGAAAGCTCGACAGCTTCATGTTGACCGCTAATCATTACAGTAAATTATATGAATTGAAGCTGAAAATAAACTTTACATAAAAATTACAGATTCCAATTACAACAGGATTATCAACGAGATATACGTTCTACCCCACAATAAAATTTTCAATTTTTAATATTACGATCTCTCAATAATCTTTCAATTTACATTTTAATTTATGTTTCGATTGAGAGCTTTTGCCCGATCTACCTTTAAATTTGGCGCGGTTCTAATTTCTTGTAACTGCTTGTAACAAATTAATTCTAAGTCAGGTGCGAAGTTCATCAACGACCGAGTAGAAGTTGCGATTGCATTAGATCGTTTTGAACAGACGACCCACTTCCGCTCTGAAGCCTACGTAGAGCGTGGAGAGGAGAGTCAGAAAGAGAACAAGGCGTTAACGAAATCCCACCGGTCTGATTGTAGGGATCCGACTCAAGTCTCCTTCAGCGCGTATAGTTAGCATAATTTCGTTTATGAAACTCGGGCGCTACGGCGCATCTGTCGCACTCGCGTTTTTCCCTTCTTAATTCCGCGGACCTTCATTATTCTAAACGAGCGCGCGTCGCGCAGGCGGAAATATGGTTTCATATTTGCGGCATAGTGGATTTATAGCACGAATTTGTTATCGCAATTACACACGAAGGTTTTCCTCCTCATAATTAATTGCGATACGTTCTAGAAAAGTTTCTTTCCTCTCCTCCTCCTCCCCCTCCTCCCTTTTCCACGTTCCTTTCACACTTGTTTGCACTTAATGTACATCAATGTTGCAAATCGTACAGCTATCGTTAATTAAAGAACGCAAACAGAACTCTATGGAATAATTCCATTATTGCGTTAGCACAAAGTTGTCTCGCAGATTCGTATCTCTCGCGGCTCCCTCGAGGACGCGCGGTCTCGCGGATGCGCGGATTTTATTACGCTAACGAGAATCCGCGCATTAATAAAAAAAAATATAAGCGCGCCAATTACGATTCGCAAATTAATATAGAAACGTGTAACACAATCAACTGCAACTATCCGCCTTTGAAGATTTCTTCCGCTGCTTCTCTCTCTCTGTCTCTCTTTATCGCTGTGAAGATCCGGCCTCGACGACTCTCGAAGCTTTCGCCGCGGCCTATCGGACCACGAAACAACCCCGAAAAGAACCGGCGGTGCATGACAATCAAGGAATCGCCGAACAATACGCGAGATAGGAGGATCATCCATCGAGAAAGAGGGACACGGGGAAGGAAGAAGGGCGAGAGAGATAGAGAGAAAGGGAGACCGGAGGTCCTGGAATAATTCCCTCCAATAGAATCTATCGGGGATTCCGGAAGATGCCCCACTCGATGCCGCGACCGGTGGAACGCATTGTGTCCGGTTGCTCGGTGAGGAGAACGCGGGCGCGAAGGGGGATCTTGAACACAGGATTGCGCTAATAATTCGCGAAATGCAGTCTAATACGCAGGTAGCGAATTCGTGTGGCCGTCAGGTGTGCTATGCGCCTTCTCCCTTTCCCCCCCCCCCCTCCCTCTCGCTCGCTTACTCCCTTCGGGGGAAGACACTCACCCCCTCGGTTCGACTGCGTACCCGGAGAGTGTGTGTGCGGTCAGCATACCCGACGTTACATGGTAACATAACTGGCGCAACGTCACATTAGCCCGCATGTATGCCGACTAATCGACCTGCGTGCCGTGTTGTGCGTGCGCGCGTGTACTTGCGCGTACGTAATCTGGAAACTGCTACAGGATCGCATCAAGAATGATGTATATGTGGGTGTATATGTGCCACGATAACAAGGTTTAAAGGAAAATTTCAAGTGCGGTTTCGGAGAAAATTTAATCACCGGAGTCGTCAATGCGACATTTAACCGACAATTAAATTCGCGATTAAATTGAATCCCTCGCTATGAAATTGTCTATCAAGTATCGACGTAGGATAAAATATCAAATTATTCACTAGTTAAAATTAAGCGAAAAATTGAAACTCCAGCAGGCGAATATTTTCTAGGTAAAGCTTGAGCGCGGACGACGCGCGAGATAAATGAAATTTCGTCACACTTTGCTGCATCTTACAGTGTTCTGATTTACTGAAGATCATTTTTTGAAGTACTACGTTTTAAGGTTTCTACGCGAACATCACAAGCGAGCTAAGTCTATTAATGCACGCGGGCGCTCACTCGTCATCAGTCATCAGTCTGCGACCGTACATGTGCGATAGTGCGCATTCGTGTATGCGAGCAATGTGGAAACGCGTATGAAGATGCACAGGAGATGCTCTCGGTGTGTGTGTGTGTGTGTGTGTGTGTGCGTGTGTGTGTGTGTGTGTGCGTGTACTGCATGTACGCGGTATTCAGGGTATATTCGGTGCTATGCACATCATGTAAACGGCGGCACATCACGCCACGTGTTCACGTGGAGCGCGTGTTGGTCGGCGAACCGACGTCACCATACAGAGGTGCTTGTCCGAACATCACGAATCTGACGACGGTGCGTAGGCGAGGGAGAAGCGGAGCAGACTCCGAGGGGACCGCAGGGCGCCAAGGGCTCGTGGCATTTATGGGGATACATGCGCGGGTACAATGACGATGACGTAATTATGGACGGTTAGGGTAATAACACTGTCTACGGAGAGCACAATGGAATGCGACTGCGATAACGGGCGCATTTCGCGCAATATCTCTTAAACAGAGTTTCTCAATTTGCCTCTGATGCGATTACCGAATGAGCTCATATTCGTGGTTCATCTAATGTCATCTGTGCATTTGTGCTAAAATAAACGTTGGGCTTGGATTGTAATTTGCGGGCACGTATGAAGCTGAAGATCTTACAATTACAGGATTCAAAATGCGACAATGTGAATTTAGAGAGAATTTCGAAGAATTTTAATCCTTCGGTATTCGGTGAATTTTGCAACAATTTTTCACATAGTTTACCGAACAATTTAAGCAGTACATGATTACAATTGGCAAACTATATATCTAATTTTTATCAAATTTTTTAGATAACAAAAATTGATTGCCACATTTATCTTACTCCGAGAGCATTCAAATAAGAATATAAATATTGATGTATGTATCGATATTAATTCAGATCGCAAAAAGTTCACGTATGTGCATTCGAAGGTCTGAAGATTGAAATATCTCAGTTGCAAATGAGAAACACTGTAATGCACCCTCTCGCATCACCCGCCGCGCTGCCGCGAACGCCCTTTATTATTCTCCTCTTAGGTCGCATCCGCGAGTATATCACTGCAGGAACGACGGCTGGGATATCTAGCGCATTCAACGCTGGCCAAAACCGGAGACAGGACAAGCGTGCTGTATCGCGTTGCCACGAATGCGAATTGGCGCAACGCCGTCGAAAGATGCGTCTAGCCTGTGGTGGCCAGCGTTCCATCCGCTGGCGTCCGCGTCACGCGATAATCAACTCCGCACTTTCATAATTGAATCAAGCCGGACGGGTTGTCAGACCCGCGCTTGATCCTTTTCACTGCGAAACAGGGTCATGCGTATTATGTGTATGCGTGAAAATGCAGGAGAGAAAGAATACACTTTGCTTATTTCTCGCATTTTCGTAAATGTACAAACGTTATCTATATTTTTATATATCTATTATTCATCTATATTTGTAAGACGTTCGAATGAGACTGAAAGATGACGATTATTGGATTTTAGCAAAAAATGTATGCCTATAATTCTCAGGTTTGGAGATATTTACTTTAGATAATTAAATAATTCGCAGAATTTGTCGTCCATCTACGTAAAACTATGTGCAAACGTTTATTTTATCATAAAATTCCCTTTTACTCTGATTTTTCCGTCCAAGAATACACGTGATAAAGCGGGTTGTTAAAAGTTAGATTTAATCACTTTGCGCAGAGGAAAGGAGGAAAGAAAGCTTTCCACAAGATAAAGCTTGAAGATCATTCATTTAGCGGAATAAAGTCCGCGTGCGCGCGCGATGCCGTCTCGGGATCGATTAGTATTCATATTATGCGCGGGATTTCCGTAAAGGAGCTTAAGTCCCACGCAAATTGAAGAACGTATCCGCCAGCCACTTATTCCGTATCTCATTAAACTCATAAGCTGCGATCATCCGCATCGGTCGGCCGAGTCTCACGTAAGCTCGCAAAATCGCGCCAGCTCAATAACTCGAGAGAAGTCGTGAGCCGAAAGCCCAAGAGCTGGAATATCATTAAAATTCCGCAAAGCTCGATGACTGTAAGATTCAAAAATTCAAAAGCTTTATAATTCGAACAGTTCGTTCAGAAATTCGGAGAGATCAAATTGTGGAAAGTTCAAGTGGTGAGAGATAAAAGAGGGCGGAGAGCTCGCTTTTGCTCGCACGTCTTCGTGTCGCGCGTTGACGTCAAGTCGCACGACGCGCGGAAGCATCATGGGAGATATCCCGTCGGGCGCGGCCTGCGAAGGACCCGGCGGCGTGTCCTCGAATACGACGTTCTCTCTGTCTCGCTCGCTTTCCCGGCGAACTGAATGCCTGCTGTCGCCTGATGGCCTGTCATCACCAATTATAACCCATTCAAGGCCCGCGCGCGGTGGGTTAAATTATCCATAGACCGGGCCAGACCGCCCTTTCCGACCGCGTGTGTAGAAACAACGAGCGTGAATCAGCCGCCGTGTCCTCTCGCGTCCTCTTCGCACCCTCCGCCCTCGTATCGTCAGCTTCGCACCCCTGATAATTCGTCGAATCACCGACGAGATTGCAGCCGCGCATATAACGCAGGCGGTATCGCATGCAACGCGTTGTAAAGTGTTGCATCCCACGCTTTCCCCCCGTCGCAATGGCGACAATAGCGTTCTGATTACTCTCGCGAGATCACATAAATTTCTTTAAAACGAAAACTAATTGTTACTGATACAATAAAATAATAATACACGATTTAATAAATAATACGGGATGAAATAATAAATAAGTTTGAAAGTAATTATGCAAAAATTATTCCACAAATAGGAAGATCGATCTCCATATTTTAAGTTATTTAAAATATTTGATAAATTCAGGGTAGGACATTCGATTTATCTCGCAAGCCTTGACATCATTTTTCTTCGCTATCGGAACTGTTCGTGATTTCACCTTCACGCTAACGTACCAATGCAAAATTAAAACGGCGACGATTCCATGTCCAGAATAAGGACGCAGGTGTATGCGGGGCCGGAAACGATTTATTCACGTCGGTTACGCAAGAATTCTACTTAGCTACTATGTCGTCCTCAAAGTGACCAGAAACCCTTGTAAGCCAACTGTGGAGTTGAATAGATAGCAATTATGAGAACAAAAGTGACCTTCGTCCGCAAACCAGAAAAAATTTCCTTTTCCTCTCAAAATAGACTAAATTGTATTCTTTGACCAAAATACATAAATTGTATATATCAAACGCATGTTTTTCATACGGTCTTTGTCAACAATGGTTTACTGTAATTTCAAAGTATACTTTTTGGCATTTTTAAACAATTGTAGAACAAAATGTGTTCTTTGCTTTCAGAACCGGATAAAATCGTTTTTTTTTCAAACTAAACTAAATTCCGATTTTTGATCGTACATTAAGAGATGAGATTTTTATGAACAATAATTCTTTTGTGATTCTGAATTATTTAAACATCTTTTAAAATATATTTTATTATTCTATTAAATACTTTATTATAAATTACAATTTCAATAAAATTGTATTTCTAGACTTAAATGTTCTATTTTATTAAAAGTTCGTAGATGTGCGGGGCTTTAAATTTTATGTTCCTAAAATTTTGCTGTTTTGCTACGTGAAGATTTAATTTTAATGATCTTAGTCGTGTCTGGCAATCTTCCCGGTGTTTCCGTTAATATCCGTAAGTGCATCCTTGCGATTTTCTTGCGCGCACTTCTTGTCGCGCCGCAGGAAAGGAGGGATGCCGAAAAAGATCGGTCATATATATATATTTTTAAGACACCCGGTGCGGCATTAACGAGCAATGACTGCAACGGCGCCGACGACAAAGAGAGGTGCATCAAGATAATGACGTCTAAATATAGTAAAATTGTACGCACTCTACCTAATTGCTAGTTTTTATACAGTATGTGTGTATGTGTGAATACGCTCTGTATTCTTTTAGATTGCATCTCGTGGACAAAAATATATTATTTATCTTCGAAATCTGTGCACAAAAACTATTTAGACAGTAATGAATTTGGACAGATGAGAGAACGTGTAACGAAAATGTTGAGCGATGGTGCCGGAGAGGAAGCGAATCCGCTGTTATGTCCAACCGCGCGGAAAAAGTAAAATTCAAGAAATAAACGGAAGATTTTAATCTAGTCGATTTTTTTCTAGTTAGAGGCACACATTTCCGGTAGCATGTATTTCACTTCCCCTGATACTAAAATTTTAATTCTTTAATTTCCGGTTGTTTCGTTATAATTCCCCTCTTGTTTCAACAAAAGGATTCCATTTATTCTTTATAAAGAAAGAAAAATATGTAGGAGAAATTGTAAAGTTTTAGAACCAAGATCGTGATTTTCCAAATTAAAAATTTAATTTCACACCGAAGTGAATTCCCGCCGGTGTCTTATAATTCACCTGTTTATCACATTGTCGTTATGTGTTTACTCGCCGTCTGTCGCGACGTTGAAGTTTCGTTGGAACTCGACGCTACTCGAGAAACAGCTATCCGATTTCTCGAGGACGGACCGAAGGCATAAACAAGGTAAAACTGATCGTCCGATTCGTTTATTTGCCATATAAAATAACTGGGGCTTGTTTGTCAACCGTCGTATACGTTCTCAAACTGTGTCGAGAAAAAGAATCGAAAGGATGAGACAGGGATGAGAGAAAAGGAAGATTCTTGAGAAGTGATTCTTAAACTTTACTGCCTGCTATATGTCTTTTATAAATGTTGAACACAGTATCAATATCAAAAATTTATCAAGTACAAAATGTAAATACTCTTTATAAAGATTTAAATAAATTTTCGCCTCAATGATTAACTTTTGATATTTTTACAGTTTCTTCAAACAATACGTTTTTCATTTGAAAAGCAATATCTTATAAATAAAAAGAAAACAGAATATCTGACAACTTCTTTACAAAATTCTAGGAACACTAACATTTCTTAATAAAAATACAATTGAAAATTTCCGAAATAAATTTTTTTATACATATATTTTATCCTTTCAGATGTTTTTCAAATTCTACATGCTGTTCTTAAAAATTTTTCGCGCTTTCGGTTTGGACACCGACAACATTCTTTATGGGGGCAGACGAGACGGAGTACGAGAGGGCGAAACGCTCATGCAATGCAGATCGTTAAAGCAACCTCGTGCCGGTGACCCGAATGTGGCTTATGGAGACAAAGCGTAGCAAGGAGGTGGGAAATGGAGGAAAAGGGAAAAGAGCCGGCAGCGAAGCGCTCTGAGAGAGAGAGAGAGAGAGAGAGAGAGAGAGAGAGAGAGAGAGAGAGAGAGAGAGAGAGAGAGAGAGAGAGAGAGAGACGGCCACATTCGTTTCCGCTTTCTCCGCAATTCGTCTCTTCCGGTTTACTCGCGCAGATCCACGACGGATGACGTTATCTAATACAGGAAAATGTTGATAAACTGCGTTTCCACGTTTTATCAAATTACGTTCTGTGTTTTAGGTACGCGACTTTAATGACGTGTTATTTTCCAATAATAGAGATTTAAAGTACTTTCTTAATCAATCTTATCATCATAATAGAAAAATGGCATTGGTTCCAGATAGTCCTTTTGAATGTTGAATAAAATACGTGTCGTGAAGATCGCTATCTTTTGATAATTTTACGATAACTATTAATTTTATCACAATAAACCAGAGTTAGATAACCAGGATATTTTAACACCGAATCCAAGATGTGAATACAAACATGGGATCTGTGTTAGCACCATATAGTTAGCGCCAAATGTGCCAATTCGCTTTTCGTTTCTCGATTACGTCGAACGCAATTTCCCTATCTTCAAATAAAACGCGAAATCGGATGGCCACATTAAACGCGGCGCTGAACAAGAGTGTGAACACGTGTGGCTAAGACGCGATAGAAAATAGAATCGACGATAGTTAGAACCCGCAATGGAGGATAGGCGGAGAGGATGCGCGGATGGGAAGGAACACGACTCTGATTAGCATACAAACTACGCGCGGCCGTGTCGGTTCTCCGCGTTCTGATTGTGTGTGCAGTGTCGTAACCAAAATTATTGGCCTCTACAGCGAGAGCTTAGATTTACATTTTCAACAAAAATATAATACAAATCATTAAATGATATAAACAATATTAATAAGATATTACAAGTTTGATTGGTTAATTGTGTAACAATATCTTAAAGCAAGTTGCTTAAAAGAATAATTTTGATTTTACGTCTTTACTTCAATGAACAATAGCCTTGTTTATTTTACATTCTTATATATTAAATGCAAGATAAAGCCAAGATATAATTTAATACAAAAATTAATTCACCGTAATTTTACACAAAAATTAATACGGTTTGTGTGAAATTTTCTGCTACAAAATTCAAATTTAAATAAAGATCTTTTTATAAAAGAGATTCTGAAATTTACGATCCAGATTACTTTCACTGAGATGTAACAGTTGGCTCTGTGTGTTGAGAAACACGGGGAAGTACGCAATAATATGAAGAACTCATGACTACGAGGAGGAAGCGCGAGAGCGTGCGAAGCCGGCGTGGAGAAACGTCGGGAAAAGGAGGCCGATGCCACCCACAAAGTAACAAGCCGCGAGACGCCGCAACACTCGAGACGTCACGCTCGATAATGGGCCACGGCCATTACGATAAACGCGAAACAGAGTCACGATTGTCCCGAATGGTGGAGAAACTTCAGAAAGATCTTTTACAACGGGAATTTACCCAGGAACAATAGACAGGCATTGATTATTAACTGTCGGCTGCGATACCGATTCAGTTCTATATTTCCTGCTAAAACAACATCGAGAAACTTACTTGAAGAACAAAATATTTCTCTCGTTCTTTACTTTCTCTCTCAATTCTTTTTTCAAAATCATTTGCTCGGAAGAGAAAAAATTCGAGATTTAGCATACATTTGTTTAATTTTTTTTCAAACATTAAAATTGAAGCTTTGTCTCTTCTACGAATTAGATCCTACATAACTTGTAATTTACTATCTAAAAATCAAATTTCTTAATTTCATTTTCTGAGCAATTTGCAATCAAAGAATTTTAATTCTTCCACGAAATACTTAATTTTTTTACGATCTGTCTCTATTCGTTCTGTTTACAAGTGTTCACTACGATCATACTGGATTATGATACCACCCGCAGAGCGCGAATATGGGAATCGGGAACACTTGAGATACCGCCGGCGTGGTCGCCGATAATGACCGGACATTATGATAAAAGCGCGAAAACAGGGTCGCCCTTGTCGCAATGAGAGGGCCTTCGAGAGTCTCCCCGCCATAAAACCGTGTCCAATCGTGAATGCGAGGCACTGTGTGAGCTCAAAATCATCCTCTTGATTGCCGATTTCTGGCTTGATGTCCATCGATCGATCATCAGACTGGACTAGAGACGCGGATTCGTTGCTTATTAGCAGCGAGTTAATTACACCGATAATTCATCCGATAATCTGGAGACTGAATGAAGTGGATAATCAGACGAAACTAGTTTGACGAGAGACATATTTGAGATTAGATCGAAGTGTGTGAGCAAATATTAATCAATATGATTGGACGAAGATGTATTGTACAAGAAATTTCGTGTAGTACAAGAAATTCCGTATACTTTACTTTGAGAAAAACTTTTTACTTTCATTTTTTCTTGTTAACTAAATAAAGAGTAAAGTTGTGTTACTTAAATTTCACGAAAAATAAGAAAGAAGAACGACGATTAATCAATTTTGGCGTGAAAATGTTTTTTGTAGTTTTTGTAAAGGACACCCTTGACGTTATTTCATGTTGATTTATAAGCAGCTGCAATAAATTCATCTTCATTCGTTTCGGTACCTGAAACCTTGAGGCATGCTGAGAATGTTAGAAACTAGACCATTTTTGTCCCGTTCACGGTTAGTCGCAATATTCATTTATTTTGGGTCATTCTTTAGAAATTTTAGAAATTTATGTTCTCCCCTCGTCATCCTTGCATTACAAAAATTTGCGAAACCCAACAATGATTGCTTGACAAGCGTTACGGAAGGCAAACGGAAGCACTTTGTCAACTTTTTCACTTTTGTCTCCTATCCGTCTTATCGGGTCGTTCTATTTTTTATCAGGCGTCCAATCAACGCGCGACAACAGCACCCGAAGCTTTTCGGCCCGCGGCTGTGTTCGTAAATCTCTCAAGTAAGCCACCCGGTCGTCGGCAAATGTATTTTCCCGTGTTCCCGCGGATCCACAAGCCACGCTAGCCTAGCATGAGCTGCCGTGTCACAAATTACCGGCGCGCTGTTCCGCTGTCGGCGGTACGTAACAGCGCCTAGGCGCACGCCCATTTCTGGAATGGCCTATTTCTGCTTAATTTAGGACTCGCTGGAATGCCAATTAGGCGTACTGTTCCCCGCG
This sequence comes from Linepithema humile, assembly GCF_040581485.1. NCBI lineage: Eukaryota > Metazoa > Arthropoda > Insecta > Hymenoptera > Formicidae > Linepithema > Linepithema humile. The sequence continues at coordinate 8,638,227 of NC_090128.1, read as the reverse complement.
TCGGCCCGTGACAAAGGTCGAAACGCTCGTAAAACAGGGCTTTGAATTTTGACAAATTTTCGTAACGTTGCGCTCGCAAGAACAAACGGTGGGTAACATGTGCGAATTTTCAAAAATTTCCAACAAACTAAATATGGATAAAGCTGTGACGAAACGAGCGTAACGAAGACGAAGCGCTTCAGTTTTTGAAACTCTTCGAGAAAAGTTTCGGGTACCGAAACGAATGGCCGAGATGAATTTACTGCAGCCGCTTGTAGATTCTACGCGGCGAGCAAGAACCGGCGCTGTCGTTAGCAGGCTGTAGCAGTAAAGCGGAGGCTTTGTTTTTCGGCTAATTTAGGGCCCATTAGCGCAACGATGTCGCCCTATTCCCTTCCTCGCTCTGCTCTTGTATCTCAAGATGACACAGGTAAAAATTCGCCAAGAAACTTGGAGCAAGAAATAGCGCGCGCCTCACAGACAACTTATTCTTTACGCTCATTTTCACCGACTGTTAATTTCGGTCAGCGGGATGTGATAGTACGCGCAACTTTTTCTTTTCGTGAGAACACGAATCGCCAAGATGGCAGATTCTCGTTAATTACGAAGTCATCATCTAATCTCGAGCAGCGCGACCTAGATCTCGGTGCACGATATGGGAACCGGAGCCACAGGCTGTCGGAAACACGGTTAGGTATTAATTAAAGTGACAGCCCTTCTCGTCGCGTCTTCGAGCGCTCCATTTTCGGGTAATTTAGAATACGCTCAAGAGCAACACTCCCGTCCTCTCGTCGGCGGCTGCGATCTCGTAATAGAAAATTATATAATTGCGTCGCAAAAACTCATATAATTCATTACATAAATGCAGTGTACTATATTATATTCGGAATTGTTCTCTTTATTAATTATTTTGCTGGTGGCATATTTATTTTCCAATATTTATCGTATCGGATATTCATTTTATTTATTTTTAGAAGGAAATTTATATAATCATTCCTATTGCGATCACAGATTACATTTCTGACAGGGTAATTTATCCTTGAAATAAATTGGCAAATAACATCGTTCGACGTAACGATGCCGTTATTTCCGCGCGGCTAATTAAGAAGCGAGTAGATCTCGAAGAGATAAGGGACTTTAGAAAGTTTTCGAATACCGATAGCTGCTACTGCGAACGCCTCAATCATCGACTATGGTATTCGCGACGTAACGTACTCCCCGTAAACCGTGAAGCTCCCCTTGGTGCGGCTCACCGCCTCATAGATCATCGGCCGGTACGAAGAAACGGAGCAACTACGGCGCTGTCGGAAGCACGCCGGTAGCTGCTAAAGCTTCCTCGTCCTTCGCTCGCTGCCCCATTTTTAGCTAATTTAGGAGCTATCGGTAACGCTCTCTCTTCGCGCTCTCGCATCCTTCGACCTCGTCCTTACTCTACTGCTCGTCCCTTTTTCTTTCCTCGGCTCGTAAGAACTCGGGATAGCCTCTCGAACCCCTGAAATACGGTTACTACCTGAACGCGAGCCCGAGCTTTGAACACGGTACGACGTCCCAGCGCGAATGAAACTGGCGTTTTATTACGAAAAACCAACCACCGACGGCCGACGGCGGCCTCGTCGAGACTTTCACGACTTATCTCGTCGTGCGATATCGCGCTCGTGTGTTACGTAAGGAGTAAACGGCCGAGAGTAAGAGTTTTACTTACTTCCAGAAGACGACGGACACGATCGCGGCCATCAGCAAAAGGACCACCGCGCAGGTGATGATCAGGGCAGTGCTTTGCAGCGATGGGTTTGTATGATAAGAGGCGTCGATCATCTGGAAAGAGAAAAAATCTACCGTTAGAGTGGTGTATTAAAATAACTTACGTATGTCTACACATATCACTATTTTCTTAAGATAATCAAATTATTATAATTTCGTTGCGATAAAACAGTTTTATTAACTATGCATAACATTTGCAGTATCTGCCGTTAAAACAAAATAATAACTCCATACAGCAGAATCACGGGAACAGTTCGTACGTCGAGTTCTTACAATTCTAATCTATTCGACGTCGCCGTCGTACTCCGGTAATTCGCTGAATTAACTCGCAAACTAATCGCTTATTCCGTGTTTACCGAGCGGATTTCGACACCCCGCCAGCTTTAAAGAGGAAACCGATTCAGCGGCGACCGGTAATAAGATCGCGGGTATAAATTTCCTTATTTTCTCGCGCGGAAGAGTGTTGCGAAACACACTATGAGCGTTTCTCACGGCGGTGTTGTTACGCGATATCGTTATATTATTAGGCTGCGGACGAGATAATACCGGAAGACGCGAATTAATGTGGAAACGTTTATTCCGACGGACTGAGTCGAGACAGCACACAGCTTTGTGCTTTCATCGCCGCCATGAAGACGTGCTTTTACTCCAAACGTGAAGAGGAATTCGAGTGTTAATCGCCGTCTATACGGGTAGCAAATCGCACATCTTCGCTTTTATCCCCAAGTTATTCTAGCGTGTGTATTGTATATTTATCGTTGTGGCTTTATTTCTGACATTTAATGCTTAAAGCGTTGAAACTAATGTAAATCCAAGCCACGTTTATAAGCAAAGTGAATTAACGCGGTAGTTTTAATGAAGAAGAAGTTACTTGTTAGTTACTTTTGTAGAGCCACAGTCTTGGATATTACAGTAATTCGCTCGACTTACGGCTTTACAATGCGAGTTAACGCAATTTTATGGTGCAGGACGAAGAAAACTTAATAGTTCGATAGAAACTTAAGGAAGCAATTTAATGAAGCTCCTATCAAGAATTCAAAAATTAATTTACCAAACTTTTATAAGGGATTAATAATTTAAAAATTCATTCCTCGCTATCTCATAAGAAGACTTCCGTTCCGGCTAAGATACAGCGCCCTACAGATTCGCCTATAATCTCGCTCGAGGTAGCTATGAAGAGGGTCGCGGAAGGTCGACCGAGCCGCGAATCGATCCCTCATATCGATAACGGCGAGAAATACCTCCGACCCTCATTTATGTCTACGGCAAAGGATCAGAGGGGTGCAAGAAGGAAGGTGCAAAGGTGGGTGAATTTCGCGGCCGAAATTCCTCATTTCTCGAACTGGATATATATTCGACATTGGCGGCAATGGCGGCGGTGGCGGAATGCCGGAAATTCGTATCGGAATCTCCATCCCCTTTCGCCATTGTGGCGGGATTCTTCATAAGAGGCACGTAGGTGCGCCGGAAAGTGCCCGGGCACACGTGCTCGGTATGACGAAGCCCGGGAAAAGGAGCCCGACTCTTCGGCGCGTTACGTGGGCCGCTTGCAAAAAAGAGAAAGTGATTTTCACGAAGGAGGGATGGCAGTCCCGGGGCTGGCAGGTACTTCCGATCAGCCCGATCGAATCCACCGCCGCTTCCATTGTCGGCTTTTCCGACATATCGATCGAGAGGCATTGTGAGAGCGAGAGACTCATTTACCTGGCGACGCTCTGAAAGCGGCACTGTCGACGGTTACGCGAGGAGTTGGCTAAATACGCAAGTATTGATAAGTCTGTTTCTCTCCTGAAAGAGGGACGCGGCGCAAGGTGGAATTCGGTGGATATTAAGCCACGCACGACACGGAACGTCATCAAAGAAGACGATATTTACGAAGGACGTGAAACTTTCCGTGTCGCAAGGGAGGATCTTGTCCCTCATACCATTTTCTTCGCTCGACTGGAAATTTCACGTAGTTTATGAAACTCATTCGTAAGATACAAATCGGGCAGAGTTCACTGAGATGATGAACACGTACGCAATTTGGGGTTGAATGATGAATGAACGAACTTGAGTAATGATCGTGATGAAAGAGCGCTTAATTATTTCTCTATAGGCAGTGGAAGTCGTGCAAAGTTAGATCCTTCGTAATTTGGCCAAGTTGCGCTACAGTTGTGATAAATTTACGATATTTTTTTTTGCAAAGAGTTGGATCGTTAGTTAATTAAAAATTGATAAGAGAGTCTAAATTAATGAGTACTTAATAAGATAAATCAATAGAGGGGGAGTTTCTAAATATATTCTCATTAAAAATTTCTGTAATGTAAAAAGTGAATAAAATTACAATTAATTTTGTATATTTCCCTCATCAATCATATAATTGTCCCATCTATTATTCGTGTAAATTTACTGAATTCTTTTCCTAATTCGCTTTTTTTTTAATATGCATAAAGAAACAATTTAGAAATATTTTTCGCGTTTAATAATTTAAATGTCGCAATAGTCGGATGAGCAGTGCGTTTTCAATCATCGTCAACCGATATATTTACCGGGTGTAAAGGTTTAATACACCCCCGACGAGCGTGTCTCGTGAAAAGTGCGATGAGGAATACACGAGCGATGAGATACATTGTACGGCGTGCTATTTGGCGGCGAGCCAAGGAAAGCAGCATTTATCAAAGCTTTCGCGAGCACGTATGTAATACACGCTGCATCCACATCTGCACGATTGTAGAAGCGCGAATGTGTTAGTGCCTCTTTGCCTCCGCCACGCTCCTCTCCCATCGTCCCGTTTTTCATCTCTCTTTCTCTTTCTTTCATTGGAAATTTAAATTTTAATTAAAATTTGAGTTGACATTAGAATTTGCCCGCATATGCAATGCGCACTTTGCGCTCGTTTAAAATTTTTTTCGTCATACTGCTTTTTTTTTGTATTTCGTATTTCTAATTTTAAATTTCAAAATTTTAATAAACGAAAAATGTTAACTATAGTTTTGGACAGTAAAACTATTTTAATAAATAATTATATTTCCCAATTTAACTTAATCAATTTTTCGCATATTTTTCTCTACTTTTCAAAGAGAAGATTGTTTGCTTTTGTTCTCCTTATAATGCAGCATGCATCTATTCATTTATCTGTCTATCGATCCACCTATCTGTCTGTCTGTCTACTCATCTCTTCCTTTTTTCACTTGCCCTTTCTCTCCCTTTCTCTTTCACCCTTGCATCATTCGAAAGCAGCTCGCCCTCTTGTGATCCGCTGCGTCCTCCGCTCGTGTGGCGGCTCATCGCTCATCATTACCAAGATATTAATGGCGCCGGCTAATGGATTCAGCTGAGAGACCAACGTCAGTAAGAGAATCTCTCTCTCTTTCTCTCTTTCTCTCTCTCTCTCCTCTCCTCTTTAAGTGATTGCTTCTCTTCATCTTTCGTTTCCGCGTTTTTATTTTTCGCAGTAGAATTCGAAAAATAAACGCCGATAGCACGGAATGACGTATCATCCTTCATCAAGAAGACAATAGGCTCAAGAAAAGACGAGAAGGAAACAAAAGAATAATTCGGTTCTCGAATTATTAAAAGTTGGGGGCAGGATTGCTACGCGTGAAGTAATGCGATGAAAAACTTATCGAATATTATCCTGTTGTTGCGAAAAGAGAGAGAGAGAGAGAGAGAGAGAGAGAGAGAGAGGGGATTGCACTACGTCAGTGACGCATAATGCGGTTGCACGTAAAGCTGCATGCGGTTCACCATGACCGTATCGCCCGCGGTGGAATATTCGGAAATGAACAGTAATCTGGATATACTTTTGCTAAATTGCGTAATTGGCAAGACTAAATAAAAGCAATAATGATCGAACAATTTCTCAGAGACTTATTTTCGCATATGTAACATCGCGATTTTTCGCTCGTCTCGGTAAATATCTTTCGAGTAGATTTTCTTGTAGATTAAAATTAGTTATTTTTAACGTAACGTTAATTTGTCGTAAAAAATAAAATATGAAAGAAAGAGAGCGATAGAGGCTTAGTCCTTAAGTCTTGAATTTTTGAATTGAAGGATTTGTCGTTGGATTTTCTATGCTGCGAGCGCAGTTTCGCTCGCGGACATGAAAGAGCCGCACCGTCGGCGGTATAGGCGGTGCATACGAGCTTCCGGCTTCATGCGGTGGAACATCGGGCGAATCGAAGCCGGGGTAACCCAACGCCAGATCCAATTAATGGGTTCCTCGTGGAAAGCCGCCGCGAGCGCACGCGTAGCGCAATGAACGTAACAACGATCGTAATCGAACGGAACTGCATCGTAAGGGAGGGCGAAAGTTCCCTGATTGCGGAAACGGATAGCGGTGTCGGGGAAGGGATACATAGGGACCGCGACAGTGAGCTTGCTTGGTAGTTCTACACAGAGGATCTAATTACTAGTTTCTTTTCAGACGAGAGATTTAGCGAATTCAGAATCGGCTTTCACTTTACAACATCTACGTTATAAATGTCATGGAACTATTTTTCGCGTCGATTTTCTCGTCAGTGCTGTAGTAAAAAGTAATTTTATTTATTTATGATATAAAAAATATTGTGAATATTCTTCGCAAGAAAAATTTGATATTACACAATAATGATATTCGCTAAAAGCGATAAAATAGATGCGTTAAAAAAATCAGGCAGATTTTTATTTTTTCTTTCTTTCTTTTCGTATCTCGCGGAGGTAAGTTCAACGGGGGCGCCTCATGTGTCATTTATTCATAAAATATATGCGGTGTCACGTGTATATTTCTGCCGGTGTACTATCAGACCGAGTTGAGAGATAACGTTCTCCGATCGGGCAACGATATATCAATTAAACGGAGCCTGTTCGTCGTTGCACGCACACCAGCTCGCACCGATGGCGTGGGATCGATCGATCCTCGTTCGAGGATTCTCTCCGTTGTCGTGCACGAGAGCGGGGAAGCGATAACATCGCGGGATTGTTTATGGATCGGTGAGCAGCTACTGTTCTTCGGCGCCGCCGGTCGCCTATCGCGCTCCGGCCAGCTAGGCGATGTGTGCATTATTGGATAGACGTCATCTGCTCTCGTTGAAATTGCCCGTCGTGAAATAAACAAAACAAAAAAAAAACCCCGTTCCTGACGGTTCGTTCGTCGTGCGAATCGCCGATGCGTAATTCGCAGTGAGCTCACAGAAATGTAAAAATGTCTCTGCAGCGAAAAACGTGACGTTAACTTGTCGATTAATTTTCAGCTTCTTGCATCTTTAATTTTATTGGAAAAAAACTACGAATCTATCGTTGAAACGTTTAAGTAATAAAAACTTTATTTGAAAGTATAGTTAAATGTTAATTAAGTCGTTTAATAAATATATTTCTTTGTGCAGTATTATCAAACAAAAATAACATTATTCGTAAGATTACGAGCACTGTTTTGTTATCCGAGAATCCAAGACCAGTAAAGATTATCTCGAATTTTCGGACAACGTTCTCCAGAGACTTGTACACACAATCGTTGTCCTAATCGACTCTCCTGCCGAGTGGATGCAGCGTATGAATGCGCGTCGCAGCGATATCTGAGGGCCGATCTTATTGGACCAAAGGTGCTTGGCTCGCGTTACCGATGAGTTTCGGACCCCCCCGATTCTCGCGTGCCATTGTAAAGGTATCGTCCAAGTATCTTGATTTGGCGACGCTCGGATTAATTAGCGTACGATCGTTAACGAAGCTCGGCCATGCGTGGAAAAAGGGAGTGATATGACGGTGGAAGAGAAAGAGAGAGAGAGAGAGAGAGAGAGAGAGACCAGAGGGTTGGACAAACCCGTGGAACGGGAGAAAAAGGAGACTCCCTTCGGTCCAACTGGATGCAATCGATATCGCGTAATGCGATCTCGCGGCCTGAGTGCAGGGAAACGTGTATACATATTACGTTACCAGGGGTAGGTATGTTTCGAGACGTGTGTGCGTGCATATACGATACAATACATGTCGTGTCACGAATACTTTGTAGGGTGCCGGGATGCTGTATATTATTATGCTTTTGTTTCACTCCTCACGATGTTTGTTACAAAATGGCGAAATGTATTTGAAAGAATATCGATGATTATTCCGTTAGAAATGGGCGAAGAAAGAGAGCGACGGAATAAAAGTTATAAGCCATTTTTGGAAAATGAAATTTCAGCCGTGAACGGCTCGGCGATGAATTGTTTATATGGAATATTCAAGTTTAAGAAAAATTAAAAATTAAACCGGCTTAAAACAAGGAGGAACACAATTTATTCAGCATTGAAGCGAAATTTTTTAACTATCCTTTAAACGTCAAATGCTCAACTGAAAACCAAAAATAAATAAACGCACTCAGCATGTTGCGCGAATTAAAGGATTAAAAGACAAAAATAGAAAGACGCGAGCGGAGAGAAAAATAAACTGGGGAATAATATGACTTTAAATCTGCACTCCGTTATTGCTGATCTCATATTCCTATATTTTCACTTAATAACGAAACAGTAGTCATTGTTCCTATTAAACAATAATTCTAATACAATAATAACGTTCAACAATATCATCCGCTATAACTTTATAATAACCGTAATACATTATTGATTCAGATATTCACCCCATGTTTAATTGCAAACGACCCCCGTGGAGTTCATACGCGCGTGGGCGTATTCGCATGTGACGCACGAAACGCAAACGAGCGTACACGCGAGACGTTAAATTCAGTGGCATTAGCATAAACCGCGAGGGGTGAGAGGGGGGGGGGGAGGGCAACAATAGCGGAAGATGAGACTACGAGACAGATAGAAATGCATAGGGAAAAGGGCGGCGGAATGTCGGGTGGCTGAATCGAAAATCATTTCGTTGATTTAACTCTCTCCGTCCCTTTCCCTCTCACTCTCGTTACGCTGCAATTCTTCTCGATCGTATTCTTTGTCTTCCGTCTTTTCTCTGGTCATTTTTTGTTGGTATTTTACTGCCATTATCGCGCCTCACATATTGATAATGTAAATGTTTAACCATGTATTACGCTGTAAATAATATTATATATTACATTGTAATACTCTGTGTATGACTGTACATTGTGTTGTAAATAATATAGTATTTAAGTTACATAGTTAATAGTACAGTATTTAAATTATTTTTAAATTTAAATTCTTGAATGTGATTGGTTAAAATACCTTTTCGCAAAAAATCTTTGAATTTCAGTGCTAGAATGTCGAAATATAAAAAATATAAATTTTATTCGACATTGTTCTCCTTGTATGTGTCTTTCTCCTTTATCCGTCGATCCGCGATTTCATCGTAACTAGTTCAGTACGGTTCAGGACACGCTAATTATGCATTTGTTCAGGAATTTGCATGCGTTACTCCGATGGGAGGATGGAAGAGAATTCACGTACCTACGTTGTATGTAACGATTCATTACGAGCACTGGCCGTTCGCGCAATCAGTGATTCAATCCCGTGGAATCATCGATCGATATATATACGCGTATCTTAGCAACACAATATTTCATTGATCATAATGGATACATTTTGATGTTCGCGTTTTGATTTCGATTCTTCCTTTTTTTTATTCAAGAAATTTTCTTTCAGATATTTTGAAGATCAAATCGGTTTAAATATTTTATTATTATAATTATAGAATAATAAACAAGGAAACTTGGAATTCGTCAAAAAAATTATTATCAACGCACTAGATCTGATAAAACTTGTAGATAATAATTCGTTCGTAAAAATAAAAAGTAACTTATAGAATTTTTTTCCAGAGTAAAAGCATCCTTTGTTAAAACAAAGCACATGTTATTTCGTTCGTTAAACATTTTGCATCTAGTTAGAGAGAGAGAGAGAGAGAGAGAGAGAGAGAGAGAGAGAGAGAGAGAGAGAGAGAGAGAGAGAGAGAGAGAGAGAGAGAGAGAGAGAGAGAGAGAGAGAGAGAGAGAGAGAGAGAGAGAGAGAGAGAGAGAGAGAGAGAGAGAGAGAGAGAGAGAGAGAGAGAGAGAGAGAGAGAGAGAGAGAGAGAGAGAGAGAGAGAGAGAGAGAGAGAGAGAGAGAGAGAGAGAGAGAGAGAGAGAGAGAGAGAGAGAGAGAGAGAGAGAGAGAGAGAGAGAGAGAGAGAGAGAGAGAGAGAGAGAGAGAGAGAGAGAGAGAGAGAGAGAGAGAGAGAGAGAGAGAGAGAGAGAGAGAGAGAGAGAGAGAGAGAGAGAGAGAGAGAGAGAGAGAGAGAGAGAGAGAGAGAGAGAGAGAGAGAGAGAGAGAGAGAGAGAGAGAGAGAGAGAGAGAGAGAGAGAGAGAGAGAGAGAGAGAGAGAGAGAGAGAGAGAGAGAGAGAGAGAGAGAGAGAGAGAGAGAGAGAGAGAGAGAGAGAGAGAGAGAGAGAGAGAGAGAGAGAGAGAGAGAGAGAGAGAGAGAGAGAGAGAGAGAGAGAGAGAGAGAGAGAGAGAGAGAGAGAGAGAGAGAGAGAGAGAGAGAGAGAAAGTATTGCGTAAAAGCAAATTCAAAATTGTAACCAGCAGGCAACGTCGGTACGCATGTGGGACAAAATAGCGGCGTGTACTAAACGCGGTTTCAGGATCTCCGCGGAAGCGATATGTTTTCGCGGTATCGGAGCCTTTGAGAGGCCGGTTGTAAGCTCGGTTAAGCTCTGTTAAGCACATGCCGGTGTGCCGTAGTCGCGACAATTTCCATGCCGGACGTATCAACGGCGGTCGAGCATAACAGTGCTGCCTGGATGGCCGAATTTTGCCGATGGTGAACTAACGTGCTGGAACGCACGGTGGAGACCGACGGTAACCAATAAAACGGATACTGTGCGGCCGTGACGTTCCTTCACAACGCTGTTCGAAAACGAATTCATGTTCCCCGATGTATGATGTAATATACCCAAATGGAATCCACGACGTGAAACAAGAAATTCGCTGATATTACCAAAATAACTGGCGCGATAAATCTTTGATGTGAATACTAAAGTGTGTTTCCATTGAATGTGGTGACACGACTTCCATAATGATAATTTTTACACGGTGCTTCGTTGGATTATAAATTGCTTGAAAATAGAACGAGAGAACACATTGAAATTGTAGAAAGAAGAAAATTACATTTCTATTTTCAAACAAATCGCATTATCTCCTCGGGCGAACAAACTCTAATTACCCGGCTGCCAAGCTTTGCATTTAAGGAAATAAAATCTTAAAATATCCGAACAAAATAAATCTCTTTCTCAAGCAATCAGAGGAACACAAAAAACAGATAACGAGAAGGACTGCTCTCCTATCAACAACGTTCAGACTTCTCTGGAAAGCCGAGCTTCTCGGGAGCACTCTTCCGGAGAGAACCGTCTTAAAGCGCGCGTGCAACCTGATAAGCGAAGGATAAAATTAATTCGCCCGCGGAGCGAATCGAATCGCGCGTTGCAATCCCGGGGAAAAGCACCGGATGCCGTAGCGCGGCTCCGTTAAACGAATGATACAGATTTTTCCGCGTAAAAGCGAACCCGCGTTCCCCGTCCTCGGGTCTCGACAAACGAGATCGCGGATCCTCAAGTCGCTCCCGTAACTCGATCAATCGCGTCGCTTGCTTGCTCGCAACCGGTCGCTCTCGCTCGATCGGATCGATCGGATCGCTGGGATCGCCTCGAGAGGTTCGGAAAAGGAGCAAGGAGACGTCGGTGCGGTTGTGAACTCGACGTCGTCGGAGTCGCTTCTTTACGAAGAGCTACTTCGATCTCCGGAGAGAGTCTTGACGTTTTCATACATGAATTACTTTTTTCAAAGAGAAGTAAATATATAGAAGTTAAATGAATGGTTTTTGTGTAAAAGATTCGAATCACATCGGGTTGAAGATCGGTTTTGGGAATTCTCTAATGAGAATTCCCTCAGAGAAAAAGAGTCATTCGTTAATGTTATACTGCGCAGTGCGATATACATTTTGATGTCGATATTTCGTAATATCCTTCGTGTCCCCACTCGTAAATGAATAAACCCCATCGAGCCTTTATACTTAGGTCGAATTACCGACCCCAAGAGGACACATTTTCGCCGCAGAAGGTCTTTGACCCTCCGCAGCGTACTAAAGACAGATAAAAAAAAAAAAAGAGAAAGAGAAAAGGGAGGAACGGAGGCTATGAAGAGACGTGACGGATTCTATGACGAAATTGGCAGGGAAACGTGTTTGCTCGGGCACGTACGACGAATCAGTCATTTTTATGGAATGATGCTAGGGGATGAAAGTAGCAGGGAGGGTTGGACGCGGACAAAAGTGATAGCAGACAACCGGATGGCGCGAGATAGTGATTAGTCCCGAAAGTTCCCAAGCAACGAGATTTCTCCGATCAACGATGATGAGGAGACGAAGAAACTTTCCCCGGCAAGAAGGTGTGCGGTTTCTCCGGCGCGGTTTTCCCCTTAACGCGTCCCGGTGGGCCCGTCTAATTCATGCGTAAGTGGATAACTCGAGTTAGCTCTCGGTACTTAACGTGAATCATCGGCAACTTTCCCCGGTTACGATCGGCGGCGGCGGCGGCAGCGCTGGATAAGTTTCAGCTAAGATCGATCGTTGTCCCTTATCGCCGTCGTTGCGGACTTAAACGAGGATAAAATCGCCGTCGCGATAAGAACGTCGGACTGCTCTGACGCCTCGTGATACTTAAAGTAGATAATTAAGATAGCAAATGTGCTGTGAATACGTTTCAACTTTTTCTTTATATATTTCACAATTTTTGACATTATTTTATATAACCTAAAAGTTTGTATAATAATCCAGAAATATAGATATATTTTTTTTCATATGTTTCACATTTTACAAGAGCTTTCGAAATATGTAAAAAATCTTTGAATATTTAATTCGTATTTAGTTCTCTATCTTAAAGGATAAAATGTTGGGGACAAAAATGCATTCTTGCGTAAAACAATGAATGTGTAATAAACTGCCGTATAGAACGAGCAAGGACTTCCGCCGTGGCCTATTCCATTGCGATCCGTATTCCCATCGGACGGTAAATCCTACATCGTGTCGAAGCCCGACAGAATGGAGAATCCTTCCAATTTCTGACCGAACGTGTCGATTTCGGCGCGCGTTTTATTGCCGGAATCCGCCGTAGAATGAAAATCCGAAGGCAAGAGAAAAAAAGAAGGAGGAAAGGAGGTGATATCAAGCTGGTCTCGTCTGGATAGAGACTGTGAAAGATCCTCTCCCCTGGTTCATAAATTAATCCTCTAGTACCCTGAAATCCTGCAGACTCGCATAATTTCGACGTTACGAAAAAGTAATCTCTCGTGGTAAGCGATTAGAAGTTAATTATATGTTGAAGCATTGTTCTTTACTCACACTTTATTTCAAATAAGCACTTTCCAAGTTTATTTAAAATTAAATGCAAAATGATATTAATTCGCTAAAATTTTGTAATATTCGATATTAAATTTTTTTTAAATCAAGTTTTACTCTTCAAATTTTTATTAAGGAATAATTCACTTCGAAAGAGATTGTAAACAAATTTTCATTAAATTATTAAATTGTATCGAAACATCTGTCATTCTTCTCTTAGAGTATTCTTATTGTTAATATAAGGAGTCTTAAAAGGAACGGTGATAATTCCAAGACATCCTCTATTCTGTGTAACTTAGGAATGTCCTTAGAACCTCGAACTTCATGTCATGGGAGTGGCGCCTTAGCGATGTAGGGTTAAAGGCAGAGTATGGCGCATCCGAGAACGGGGGATCGCATCCCTCTTTGTCGGCCCTAATGATCCCTTTGGCGGCTTCTCGGATGTCGCGAGGATATGCCAAAGAGGATATTCGTGCGGAAGGAATCTGGGCGAGGACTCGCCTCAAAAAAGAAAAGGGGGAAGAGAATCCTTCGCCGCACACCGGTTGGAGAAACCGCCTTTTTCCTTATCTCGAATTACATTTATCGAGGGACGCCCACCGACGCCCACGCGCCTCGCTCGTGAAGGTTCGACGAAAAGTTCCTTATCCGCGATCCGTGGCGTCAGACGCGAATAACACGCTTAATTAATGCGGCATGATACGCACGAACGTGGGCGAACGAGGATGCATATTAGTCAGCCGAGGTGCTGCATTTACTCGCTCGCGGTTTAACTGCGCGCGAAACGATGGCGAGTAATGCACAGAGTAAACCTCCTAACAATATGGATATTGATGGCTTATTGTGTCGTTTTTCAATCGTGACAGTAAGAGCTTTTGACAAATTCCCCATTGAGAATTATTTCCGTTTGTCGCACTCGCTATAGAATTAAAAAAAAAAAAAAAAAACTATTGCAGCCAAAAATGTTTTCCTATTTTTATTATAAGCGAAAAATGGAATAAGCGAGATAGTTTAAAACGTTAAATTCTTGTCACATCGGCTAGAAACAATTCGTGGTATCTGAGGTTTTTCAGTATTTCTAACAATTATAAGCTCGAAATATAGAAGAATGCATTTTTTTATACCACCTTCTAATTTTCTATTGAAAGCGGCTTCTCGAATGTCAAACGTTAATACAATTCTATCTATTTTCGGGTTTTAAAATTCTTCAAAATCGATATTCACTTGAGACGAGACGAATCATCAATGGGATTTTACCCGAAAATTCAGTTTTATTTCGTTTATACGTAATGTCTACCATCTCACGGATTAAGGGGAGAATATCGCAGCACCGCGATTCTCTTTCTTCCTAATGATGCCTTTGACGGCCGCTCAGGTGTCACTGAAGTAAAGGGGTGGCATCTGTGAATCATTCCCCTTGAATTCCATGAAAGACTCCTTTCATGTCGCCGTTCTTCATAAAATGTAGGATATTTTAAAGTACCAAGATAAAAACTTTTAGAATCATTTTTTAGAGGACTTAAAAATTTCTAGGATTACGTTAGTCTTTTATACACATAATTAATATTTTACGAATATCATCTCTGATTTTCTATAAAAATAGGAGTATCAATATCCGAGATGTGATTTCGTCAGATCATTCCGTGCTATATATCGCGCGATGAGTAAGAAGGGATACCATTGGACCACCTACACGGGCAATTCGATCCTGGACGAGTCGACGCGATCGATTTACATTAACTTCGACGTCATGCAAATCATTCCACTCTGCATTCGCAATCACTAGACCGACGCGTCATTCGCTGCGATTTTAACGATATCCGGTCCCGTAAAAGCCGGGATAATCCTACGGGAAGACTTCTATGATGATTCATGCTTTTGCTTGGCATGAAATAACGTATCTTACTCCATTTCATCTTCCTTCTATTCATCTTTCTAAATTGCTTCACTATTTTTCTTGATTTTTATCTCGTCTTTAAAATTTTTTACTTATTCGTTTATTTCTTTCTCTGAGATAGTAAAAAAATAAAATGTCAGATATTCTTTAGATTTTGGAATACAAAATGTATACTCTGCTTTGTCTTATCTTTCCCTTCTACGTCTTTTTTTATTATCAATAGTGAATTTCGAAAATTTATCCGATACAGAACGAAGAACCCTTTGCCGAGGAAGGAAACCCACAGCGGTGTTTTCCGCTCTGCGAAAGAGGGGATCTCGCGGTTTCAGCTCTAATCCTCCGTGAACAATGTTACCGGCTTTAATGTTCGTTACGCGCAACACGTAATTTTCCAACGGCTAGCGCGACTCGGCGGGGCGGGCGGCACATTTGTCTTCGCCCGCCGAAACCTCGCACCTGAGAGCGCCGGGACTTAACGCGAGTTACGGCGCGATCGGTTATACGGACCACTAACCCATTGCCACGGAATGCCACGGCGTCGCTCTTAGTTGCGGATTCTGCGGCTTCCTTGAAGACTGCGAAAACAATTGGAGTGGAAAAGTAATGATTCTCGCGATTTTCGTACCGATTGCTGCGTTTGTCGTTGCAAACTAGGTGTCGTCCTCGCGTGAAAAACGCAAGATATATACGGCAGATAAACAGTTTTAATGAGCAAAGTCCCGACATCAATTTCTATTTTGCGAATTAAATTTTTCCGGACGGAGTTTTAAATATCAACTCCCATTTTGCAAATTAAATTATTAGACTAATTAAAAAGGAGCGGGTAAGCATACGACATACTTATGCACATGCATGGGCATGATGGATCGGGGACCGTAGTGCTCCGCAGAGAGCGTGCGAAAGCGTTTTATGGTTCACGCTCGTGTACCGAGTTGCGTTTTATGCTAAACACCGCGGAAGATATACTTTTACAACAAGAAATATTATCAGAGCGGGCGATATATAATTCCGCTTTCCCCTTTGGCCTCGCCGCGGCGGCGGAAAGAGGTCGGTTGCAGGTTGCAGCGTTAGAGAGATACATTTGTCTTCGCTCTCCGAAACGCACCTGGGAGTAGTGCTTACCGCTCGTTATCAGACTACGATTGGTTGCAATCCGGTAACCTAGTGAGGTGTATCAGTTGTTTGTTACAAATAAAATGTGCGCAGTCTGCAGTAGATATGTATTATATTATGTCAACAATATTCTCTACGCACACATGTATATCGGTCAAAACATGTATTTTCTTGCGGTTCTATTATTTAATAAAAATATGCTCAGGAAACTGTAATACAATAATTAATTAACGTATATTTTCCGCAGCTATTTAGCCAGAATAAATAGCTTTAAATTTCTTCATGTTTAATTTGTTTTTTTTTTTGCTTTACTTTATTTAGTTATAAATTGTATGTTAAAATATTTAAAATAAAATAAAATTTTTAATTTTCCAAATGGATCGGAATTATGCAGAGAGAAATTTTAGCAGTCGCTAAATGAATAAACATTACATGTATTATAACAATATTGCATGTCAATTATGTCTATTGAGAACGACTAAAACTCTGTCGATAGCGTAAAAATCGTACAATCTCATTAAACCGAAATTGCGCAATTATCGAGCCCGATTCTCATCGGAATTGAACGATGCCGGGATATAATTAATGATAAGGCTGACGTCAATGTCGACATAATGATATCATTTAATACGGTAATACGGCGCTCTCGCGAAAAATGTCGGGCGCGCCGGGATGCAAATTGATTTACGCGCACGATTCATTTATGCACCCGTAAATATTGCGCGAAGGCAAATTGGAAAATATTAAAGTCACCTAATTTCGTACGCGTGGTCCCGCGCGGCGTAACGAATTTTTTAAAATGAGAATTTCATTCCGTATTTATTTCTTTTACGCGAACGAATGCACGAGTGCCGCTTCAACGACCGACGCGAGATTCAATCTTTCGTGTCGTATTTCGTTGTGTCGCGCGCAAAAGCTTGGTGACACACTTTTCCCGCACAATTTTTTTTTAATTTCCTGCCTCGTCAGCTTTGTTTCGCGACGAAATCACGCCTTCGTCCTCCGTAATCATTCAATTTATCTGCGCGCCAAAAAAGCTGGGTCAAGAACGACTCTGTATATTACGTCCGGAATAAAAAATATAAATTCGTCAAAAGAGGGAAACCAAATATGAAATGCTTTCAAGAACAAAAATGTGTTGTAGCGTTTAAACATTCAGAAGCACAATATTAATATCAATGTTAGGAAAAAAAAAAAATACTCAAAACATTTCTCGTGAGAATTTTCAATTGAATTAATTATCGGTTTTTTTCAGTAAGCAATCGAATATTTAGAACTACAATATTTTTCAACGACAAAACGCACTATTCCGTCTCTCGAGCTCTCATTCTATCTGATATTATTTTAACCCGCTCTCTTTTCTATCATGTATTTAACAATTTACTGAAAGCCTCACCAGTCAACACCACTATCCGGCACTCGATACATCTCCCCGCGTAACTTTGCGAAAGACCGACCGAAGCGGAGGGGGGCGGGAAAAGGGATGAGTCGCTCGCGCTCGTTTCGCGCTGCGTGCTCGGCGAAGCACGACGTACCGGGGATTCGTTCCGTTTCGGGTATCAAAAACAATTCGCCACCCCAGGGAGCCCGCGCCGCCACGCGACCGGGAAGGGTTGACGGGAGCTTTTCCGTGCAACTTCCGCTGACGGGAGAACGGGCGGATTTTAGGCGGACTGCAATAGCGCGTACAAAGGGCGATCATTCTCTCGGACGAAACGGCATATTAAAACGCGCGTAGAACGTTGCTCTTTACATCATTAAATACACCCACGCACTCACTCCCCCCCCCCTCCTCCTCCCGCAGCACCGCCACGTCCGATTGTTGTCCTGTCCTGCAGGGGGTGCGAATCGTCCCTTCCGCGGTACGGCGTGTCCAGGCGGAAAGTATTGCGGCTTGCAATTGATTTTGGGAAATGACGAGAGGGACGAGAGCATTTCAGTTAATTATTATATCTGCTTGTCTATATATGTGTATATGTATGGGCCACTAATTTAATATTTATTAATGAGAATTCGGGAAAGATATACATGTGAATATTAAACACGAATCCTCATAATAAGATTATGCGTTAAATTTAATTGTGTAATTATCATTTTGGCATTAATCAAGTAAGCGCTGTCCCAAATTTGGCATTCTCACGGCATCCATCATTTGGAATCGCACGCTGTAATAATTAGGACCGTATAAAGGGTGTGTAAATAAATTTTTGATTAATTCGATAATCCGCCTGAGAATCGCACTCCGCACTCCACTTCGCGCTTACTCATTTATTGACAGCGCGCTGTTTGAACGGCGAAATATCTCTAAGGGATTAAGCGCGGAATATTTTCATTCGGTCAGACGGTAACGCGGCGTTCGATATTTTATTTGCCGTTTGACGTTAAACATTTAATCGCGGCGGCACAATATTGAAACGCGCGGTTGCAATACCAATAATGGTCCACTTTCGGCAAAATTTGGAATGTACACGCCGCGAGTTCTATCGCCGTGTTCATTCTCCGGGTACGCGTTCGAGCGTCGATATATATTTCGATCGCTGCGGCGATCGACGCGTCATTAGTTTCTAATCAAAGAAGTTTTTTTTTTTTTTTTGAAAACCAGATAACAAAATTTGATTGAATTAGATCGTGGTCAGTATATGCAGAAAATTAAAAAGCGCAATAACAATAACATATAAAATTTTTGCTCAATTTCATACGTATCGATTGAGCATCATACAATTTATATTCCACAATTTCCGAATAAATACAACGTAAAAATCGAATGTGACGGAGGATTAAACGCACAATTCCTGCAAGTTCGTCATCCCCTGCAGGCGACTCATAGCTCGCGGTAGTTTTATTGTGTCGGAGATGGGACGAGGAAAATGATTGAGTTCGATGTTCCGATGGCGGTCGGTGGTTTTCGATTGTTTCCGGGCGAAATTAAGAGGCTTACAACGACGAGCCCTCCGAATTGTCCTGCTCTGAAATCGCAGTGATTTTCGGGACAGCTCGAATCTCTGCAATAAATTTCTGCAATAAATTGCAAGACGGAAAAGCCCGAAACGATAAATTGTACATCGTAATAAAAGATTTATCGAGCGCATGTGTTATTTTGTTCATCGCGCCACTCGTTTTCCTCGCATTTGCATAGCGATGATTTTTCGTTACCGCTCGTAAAAATATTGGAATATGTATTCAAGCATGAAGTGTCATCGTTTAACATGATAGAAAAATAACAATATATTTAATAGAAGTTTGTTGCAGAATGTGTGCACATTTCAGTTGAAAATATTGCATAATTTTTAATAAACGAACCATACGCACGATATATTAAGATATATCTTGTTATTAAATTTTCTTGTTAAGATGCGTTGATAAATTTATACTTTTAATTTTGTTGGTGATAAAAACATATGGCATTTTCGCGTTGTTAAATATAGATAAATGTAAACTGCCATCAAAACGGAACTTTAATCACTTAGTATAAATATTTCGCCTCGTCTCTACGCTCTACTTCGCACGATCGTCGCTTTGCTTCAATCTCGCCGGAACACGCGAAATCCCGTCGTAAAATTTGCTTAGACACGACGACGCTTTATGATACTACCGCCAATGCGGAAAGCGAGAGAACGCATGCTTCCCGCGATCGAAATGCGAAGAGATGATGGCCGTAGAATGCACACGGGGATTTGGCAGCATCTATACATCTTCGTTATGTAGTTGGCGTTATTGGCGAAAACTTTCGAAGAAAGATATAGTTACTTAGAGAATAGAGATACCTCAAGAAATAAGATATAAATATCTTCATAAACAATTTAAAATTAATTATTCAAAACTATGCAGATAATTAAAATAACAACAGTGTAAAAGTATATCTAAACACAAATACAGTTGCTAAAAAGTGTCGCTACTAAACGTGAAAAAAATACAACTGTCTGGGCATTGCTCTCGAGAAGAGTAGACTTAAGAAGGGCGAGAGTGTCGAATAAACAAGCGAGCTATCGAAGAAGCTTTTGTTCTCTCAGAGTCTGAAGGATGAAAAAGGGTTCCTTCCCGATCATCGAACTAGGACTGCTTCTCGCCCTCGAGATTCACCGTCTCCTTTTTCTCCCGTTAATCCTTCAGTTCAGAAAAAAGGAATGCGGGGAGGTGGAAAAAGAATTCCTCTCGTCCTGTTGAATTCAATACCGGGATTATCTGTAATAAATAAGCCGCTACGTCGACGTTGCCCGGTTATGATCGGTGATCTCGGAGATTCCGAGAACGGAAGAGAAATCAATTTCGGCGATTCCGCTGTGTATCCGATTAAAGATTCGACGATGAAAGATTTCGCGCCGCGAAAGAATCTTTGTTTAGCTGTGATTTATTTTCGTTGTGGTTTCTTAATCTTGAAAATAGCACACCCGGGAGAGTTAAAAGTTCGCGAAACGAACGAATTATTAAGTTCGCAATATATCTATATTTATGTGTATTTTTGTGATTCTTTTTTTCGATATTAATCGCAATCATCTGCAATAAATTATGGAATTTAAGTTATTAAATAGAATAAATTCAATATTACGTTATGCGAAACGATTCGCAAAGAGCGATATTGATTTTTTTGCCAATTAATAAAGCCTGACACAATTGATTTTCTCTTGTGTAATTATAATTAGGGAAACGAACATTTGTCGTACAACGCATCACCGTCGTCATCATCCGTTCGTTCACGTGGGACACGGATTCGGCGAAAGCTCTTCAGAGACAGTCTGTGTCGGCCGTGAAAGCGCCGGGTGTAATCTCGTGAACGCGGAACGTCGCCGACAAGCGCGGGAATCGCGTCGTTCCTGAATAATTTAGCGCTCTCAAGCCGCCGTTCTCATAGTAATATCGGCGGTTTGCGTGGGCGGGCGATGTGGAAGTTCAAGCAGCGGGATCGGGCACGCTCAGGTCGGAGACTATCGCGCGCACGGATATGTTTAGGCAGAGCATTCCACGGATCTCTCTCTTTGCCGGCTCACCCCGACGCCGTTTTCCCCGACTTCCTCGCCCTCGCGACTGCAGTCGTTACTCGAGAGTTTGCGTCGAGAGTTACGCCGCGTTTATCTCTCGAGAGATATACTCGCGCGGAAAACAATCCTGACGTTCCGCCTCCCAATTCGTCGGGCCGAATGTAAGCTAAAAAATGTACAAGTCTCTGTATACGTGTCTTGCCTCGCTTTCATTGAAATTTTCGTTTCTGAACGGACAGATATTTATGTAGATTTTATACGAATGTATACTTTCAAACTGAATTACGCAGTCACCTAAAGTTGTACGACACGACATAATTTTTACTCGCAAGAAAAATTACACAGCAATTAAATTTGCACCGCTAAAAGATAGAAAAATTGCCGATAAATAAAAGTTTCTAATTTCACCTCGAGAACATCTTCGAATTTATTTCCATCTTTACGAACCTTCAATCAATATGTAAGTGGGCTTTCCTTCCGAGAGTCAGTCGACGCCGAAATTCACCCGGCATCCGGGAACCGCCTCGAATTGGCAATTCTCGTTTCCGGCGCGCTCTCGCCTCGTTTTACCGCAAAACTCCCCACGAGAATTAGATATTACACCAATAGGGGGAGATAAGGGGAGAAAAAAAGGAGGAAACCGGAGATCCACGCGTGCTACCGGCTGGAAAATTAAGACGAATGCGCCCGTCCGTTCTCCTTTGTCCCCGTCGTTGCCGATATTGTTTCACGCCTCCGTGGAGGCAGCCCTCGACGGCGGCCAATCAAGAGATGTATCTCTCGCGTCATGCCGCGGGATACGAACCTGTCACTGAATATCGAATTCTGTCAATGTCCCCCCGGCGTGATGCGCACGAGGATATGCATGCTTTCCTATTTGCGGGAGCACCCTACGCACGCCACGTGCCGTCTTCTGGGAAATACAAGGGAAATTTAACCCTTTGAGTACCCTTTGAAGTCTTTCTCTTCGTGCATTGTAATAAACTTAATGATTTTACAATGTATCCGCGAAACTAACCCCAACTGCGGCTCGTCCCTTTTTCTCGCAAACGTGCAGCGAAATTCGACTCCTTAATTCTTTTTGAAACTTTCGTCGGATAATTCAAACTAAATAATTGCTGCAGTATTTTTTACTTTCTGTAACTGTTTTATAATCCTTTAATGTTCGCCACTTCGAAAGTGCGACAAGCAGATTAGATACCGTTAATTCACATCCGCTCTCGGATTCTCTCGGAGGATTAACAATGATAGAGTGCAGCGTCGTTAAAGTTTGTGGAAGTGTTCATTAGGAGTTAATGATGTCATTAAACGTCGTGGAACGCCGGGACGCGTTAACGGCGTCTTGCGAGCAAAGCCGAACGCGGAGCGTAAAATTTGGTTGCGCGAGCGTAATCGAAGATTCACGCGCGTTTGAATTATGCGACGTAATTGGACGCTACACAGACAAATTATTCACATTTATATAAGATGATTTATGATGAATCCGGTTACTTTAGAAATTGATCGCTCGATCAAAGCAACTTGGATAAGGCAAGTATCGCAAATTTTTGCTAAGTTTTGTTAATATCGCTTATTAAAAGCCAACGATGTAGACGTTTATTATGCTACTTTTTTGCATAAATCTATTTTGCCCGTAGCGTATCTGAAATGCTAATTAATGGGGATTTTTGCGCGAATGCGCTTTTAAAAATATGCGCTTTTAAAAATATCGACGCGGGGGCATTAGAAGCGCGATGCATCATTAATTACGGCGCGGTTAATTAAGTATTCCGCGGGGGCGGAAGAGTCGAAAGTATCCGTCGCGACGCGGAGGGTGGCTCTTCCTCGACGACCTTCGGCTCTCGCCCGTATTCCCTTGGCAAAACGACCTTGCATGCAACGAACCTTGAATGCTAATTAATGGCTTTCCGATAATGTCCCACGGAGTTTGCCACGGAAGGGGGTTTTATATAATTCACGGAGGATCGACGACGATCGTTCGATCTTCGTCCCGAAGTTCGAAGTGATTTGTTCTTATTGCCGGCGAACTGCTCCGGTATCGTCAGACATTAGACTTTCTCTTTTACGGGATGATTGTTGCAAATTGTAGCCGTTGTTTTCGGCCAAACTTGGGTGTTTATCTTCCACCAGGTAAACAAAGTAATTACCAAAGCTATCTTGCAGAGTCGCAAGATTTCTTTACTCATGGAAGGATCTCAAGAATTTGTAAACGAGATTTATTATCGCGTTTTGTCGACCATGGTGCTCTCGATTCATTTAGTAATGTTTTGCAAAATAACTTTTCTTATTATATTGTCTATTTGGAAATTATAATTAATTAGTAATAATTGAATATTTAAAGAATAATTAATTGAGAAAATTTGCCAACAAACTACGGGATGTATAAAGTATTAGAAAAGGTGTTTCGGAAGCTACGCAGGCTTGAAATAGTTGGAAACTTTGTCCCTGACATTCTTCAGCGAAGAATCTTAAAGAAAGTGCGCGACTTTAGGGACACTCTGAATACCGGAAAGTTTACGAACGCCACGGAAATACGGGATTAATGAGTCGGGTGACTAGTTTACTTTGTCGTGGTTCTAATGAACCGCAGCTTCCTGATTTTGAAATCGTAAGCTTTTCCACACCCGATCCACGATTCCCGATTCCCTCCCCCGAGTGACGATTAACGGATCTCGGAACGAGAACAAGGGGAGATACCCCAAAGAGAGAAATAGAGAGAGAGAGAAAGAGAGAGAGGAGAATTGTCGTCGCGAGGATGACGTTTGCGGTTTGCGACAACCTCGTTACTATCGAGTCTCGCCCCTGATTATTCCGGATGCGCGTAAACATCGAGCCTGACTGGTCGTCCCCAGTCGCCTCAACCCCTTTCGTGGGAGAGAAACCATAAACTCCCATAAACATCCTCTCCACGATGGTGAGAATAGCGTTCTCACGTTCTCTTGCAAAGCTCTGTCGAGATGAAATAGCGTACCGGTATCAGCGATGATGACGTGATATTTATCAACATTTTTGTAGAAATATACGAGGAAAGAACAAAAGTGTGCGGTGAAATTATGTTACAAGATATTTGAACGAAGAAGGAAATTGTAAGGCAATATTATGCGTGTCGTAATATGTTAACTTTGTAATTCAATGTTAAAATTATTCGTAGAAATAAAATAATTGTGCAATATTAATCCC
Source organism: Linepithema humile (assembly GCF_040581485.1). Taxonomy (NCBI): domain Eukaryota; kingdom Metazoa; phylum Arthropoda; class Insecta; order Hymenoptera; family Formicidae; genus Linepithema; species Linepithema humile. The sequence goes on along the minus strand of NC_090128.1, from coordinate 8,614,043 downwards.
CGTACAAATTATTTTAATAATTAAACGTTCTTAGCGCTCGTAATGGCAGTACGGCGAAGGTAAACGCGGTTCATTCATACATATGAATAATTGAGCGCAATTAACTCATGTTATGGCTGTAATGAAACATAGCCGGGATGTTTAACTGACCGAATGTAATTTAATTCGCTATAGAATTAATTTCGATAGCTCTCGCCGGCGAGCGCGCGCGACGGTCGGCGTAATAATATTTTGCGGGACGGCTTTAACTTCCGTCATCGCGAACGAGATCGCTGTAAAACTCAAGAGCCAACTTTAATCGCCATCGGAGACGTGCTTCGCGAAAATCGAGTTAGCGCGCCACGTTACTTTGTTAGTTTGCAATTAGCTCGAGTTTGACTTTCCTCCGGAAGTGACGCGGAATCGTAAACTAGAACGCACATCCAAACCTCATTTGCAAAATATAAAGTGCAAGAGTACAACAATTATAGTATTCGTTACTTGAGATCACTCGAGGATCATTTGAGTCTTCAAAATCCAAGAATTATATATATATAATTAAAATAATTATCATAAATAAAATATATATATATATATATATTACAAACAAGAACGAAATTGTTTTGAAATACAGCATAATGTACAGCATATATTGATATTAAAATCATTCGGTAAGTAACTCTATTTAATATCACAATAAATATTATTTTATTCTTATAAAATTACATATAATCTTTCTATTATTATTTGTAATATCGATCAAGGAATTACCGAAGCTGTATTTTATGCAAGAAGATAGAAACCAAACTAAAGATACAAAAGCGGAATATGTTCGGTCAATTTTACAAGTCCATTAGATCAACAATATTGCTTATGCTTACGTCGACAGAGGAACGCCACAAAGAGGCGAAGGAGAGACTTCCATTCGAGCTCGTTTGCCGCCATTGTCGACGGGTCGCGAAAGAGAAGCCGGGTCACGGCTTTGCGCGGCTGAGCTTTCGACGACGACACGGGCGAGAGAGCTCGCGGCAAGGTCGTGAAAGTTTTCACGCGCTTGTTTCCACGGAAGCCTGCTGTGTAAACAGCCTGACACGGGGGCGATGTCAGGATCCGCTTCCCAGCGTCTGGCTTCTGTGTTGCACGACTCCCCATCGTCGTTCTCTAGAGTCTAATTATAATCAGATGACAGACCCGGCAACGCTTATTCGAGGAACGATGACACGAAAAGTGCGCCCTGGCGTGCCGTCGTTGCAGAAGTGCGTTACAGTTTTGATTCCCAACTTCTTTTTCTTTTATTCTGATATTCTTGGTTTTTGATATTTAACAGCGTTCTGTTTATTTTTAAAATTGTTGTAAAATATATACGTATTGTAATTCGTATATATTTTATAACCCTATAATTTCATTACAATTGTTTGCAAAAAGAATTACTTAATAATAATGCTCGTACAAGTTACTTTAATAATTGAATATGCTGACACTGGCAAATCGTGCAAACGCGCGGTTTATTCATGCATATAAATAATATGCATATAAAAAAATTAATATTGCATTATTAAAAAGAATTAATACTGCATCAATATGTTATGCTTTTCGAGTTTTTTAATCTGTGAATTTTTTAAAATATTAACTTTCGCATCCTGTAGCCCAATATTTCCAAATATTCGAAATACGAAAGATTATTCAAAACATTCTCACGTCTTCGAATTTACCGATCAGCGACTCCATCGCATTCGTTCGTGTCTAAATTCGGACGCGCGTAAATTTTATCAGATAGAATTTGGCGTAAAGTTGCACTCACTGGTGAAAAGGCGTCTCATTACGTGGGAAAGAAGCCGCAAAAGGATTTTAGCATCCTAATAAAATCCGTGATCCGAGATAACTTACGCGGATAGAGCGCGCTAGAGCAAGCATATAATAACGGTGTTAACGCGCGGCTAGATAAGTATATCAACGACGGGCCGTGGAAAATCTTGCTTTCTCTCTGCTTCGTCCCTTAGCGGGAGTACGAAAGGAGCGTAAAAGCGCTAAGAAACGCCAGATCCTCTGATTTACGTTAAGAGATAACCATTGTGACGTTTGAATAGAGCATCGAACATACCTACGGAATATTGCACCGACTGTATCGGTTTTTCAGTCATCGCTGGAAAACTTTCACTCGCATCATAGTGGTTACTCTGCAGTAATTACGTGTGTCTACATGCTTATTAAACCTTTCACAACATTAAGAGGCTCATGCAAATTGTCTAACATATTGCTACATGTAGAATTATTTGCAAACAGTCTTCGCGAATTCGAATGCATCTGATCAGATTTCAAATGCTAATTACTGAATAAGATATCAAGCTGCAATATATTTTGGTGTAAGCAAGTTATTAAGGCATCAAATTATATTTATATAATATTATATTAATATTTTTGTGTATAAAAGTAAATTTATTATAAAATTGATGATTTAAGAATAATCTTCTATTGAACAATCTTTAAAAATTCAATCAAAATTCTTTACACAAAAATATCTTTTATATCTAATTATTTACGTCTCTCTATACCATCTGCGTTTACTGACAAGAAACAATCAGATGACTACTTTGAGCGTGATTTCTAAATTGTAACGTCGTAACTTGCATACCGCTAAAGCTTTGGAAAAGCTTCTCTCTCTCTCTCTCTCTCTTTCTTTCCTTGCTCTGAAATTCTCGGCGAACGAGATCAGAATGCGCTCGACGCGGCGTGGGGATTCGCGCACCGGTATCAAAGACGCAAATCAGCTAAAGGAAGATACGCAGAGACGCCAAAGAAAACCCTGCGTCGACGGCCATGATACACCGTAGCAGCGTACTCGCAAGACGAAAAAGTGCTATGCGCCGCGGCGGTGAGTAAGGAAAATAAATCGCGGCCTGATATAGTATACTGAGCGAGAACAAAGCGCGCGCGCGTCGTGTCAGCTCGATTCCCTTTTGCCGCGTATGGTAAAACGGCGGAACACGAGGCGCGCAAAAGAGAGTGCGGAAATCCTCCGCGCTACTCCGCCTGCAGCAGATCAAAGGATACATTTGTTTGCGTGCGTCTCGTTATTACGTTATTGTCGTGATATCGGCAAGCGCGATATATCGGAATTCGGCGTAATGCAGCGCGGTTATTATTGAAATTGGAATAGCATTGGTTTATCGGACGCGATAATCTCGGTTTTATCTCGCGAGTTCCAACATCCATCGGGTGGGTGGGGGGGTTGTGCATTGTGGGAGAATTATATGACGTGGCTGAAAAATGCGCGGACAAGTGCGAATCTACGTGATTTTGTCGTTAAAATATTCCGAGGTGATGTTATAGTAATTTCGAATAATAACCGAATGTTTCATGTAAATTACATTTAAAAATCGTGAACTGCAAATTAATTTTTTCAAAACGTTTATTTTTTTTTTTTTTTTTATTTAATTTGAATAACCATTCAGCGTCGACTTTTTATCCCGCCGATTGAAATGCATTTTTCCAATATTTGTAAATAAAATCGCCTTCGAAAGTAGCGAGAAACGGTCCCCCTCTTTCCGTTCCCTGCTAAATACACCGACACGATGGCGCGAGTCGCTTTTTCCTTTGCTTTTTGCAGGCCGTGCTCATTTTTCAGTCCTCCAGTTCCCATCAAGACGCGCAAAGTTCCATCGAGACTACGAAAGCGCGAGTGGCATTCCTTCTGCATTTCTTTTCGCTTTTCCCCCTGCAACCTCTTTTCACGTTCCTTCCTTTTTTTTACGGCGTCCGCGATTCTCTTTTTCATGATTCTCGAGGCGTCGGTGAAAACAAAGCGGATTCCCTCGCGTAATAAAGAGACTTCGCCCGGTGCAAAAAAGCGGCCTGACCGTTTGTTTCTCTTTGCCCGTCGTCTTGTCTGCGATTCAGTCTCACTCTCCTTGTGTCTCTCTCTTTTAACGAGATATCTTCGGAATCGGTGAAAGTCGATAACTTTATTCAACATTTGTGATTTTTTTATATGTATAACAATATTTAAAAATCTTGCAATTATTTTCTGATTTATTATTCGATGTTTCTGTAGCTAATTTTGCTAAACTTAAAGATACTCAAGTCAAACTGTATCGAAAATTTAGAAATGGATACAAAGTCATACTTTTTTAATTGCAAAGTTTGGCGGTTATGTATTTAATAATAGCGCAGAAATTAAATCACGCCAATATTTTGAGACCAAGATCCGATTCAAACCTCTTTAATTCAGCTCGGAAATCCGCTCGCGCATCCGCTTTTAATATTTGAAATACTTCTTACTACAAGCCGGAGGCGGCCAGGTGGCCAACACGATGGGGGTGGTTTTCGCAATCTCGCTGCGGCGGTGGCTATAATTCAAATCCAAACTTGTCCAATTGCCCGCACTCGTCGCATTATACCGACTTAATCCAAACTTTCGTCGTCGCCGGGGTTAAAGCGAAATTCAGAACGGCACCGCGCGCCTTCGAAACGACGGCGATTGTTGTCTGCGTAGGCGTGCAGAATTTTCGCAAGTGTTTGTGTACTTTTGCGGCTGGAGATATGTACACGCGCGCGGATTCTTCGTCGCTTCCGAAGTAACACATTCCGAAGTAACACATCGGCTCCGGCTGGGATTCGCGCGCGAAAATAGAGAGACAAAGAGAAAATTATGTTGCGAAAATTACCAATCTTGTAAGCACGTCAGATGAGTATCACGGGCTGCGTGACGCGACGTGCAGAAACGGAAGCGCAGCGCAGCAGCCCGGAGCCAAGATGAGGAAAGCAAACGAATCGCGTGCATGCAAAAACGTGAGTAAATTGTCTGTCAGAAATGACGTCCGTCTTCAGTTTCAAGATCAATAAATGATGCGTGCAACAAAAATATGAAAATAAACATAAAGTGGTTCTTATTAATGATTCAAATAAGTTCTGCAGAGACGTGCGGTAAACAACTCTTGAGTCTGTTGATGCGAGGATGAGAGATCGAGAAAGGTGGTAGGTGTATATATTCCGGCAGTAATCCAGGGCTTAATTATGCCTGAACATGAAACGGAATACTACTTTGACATGAGCCATCTCAGTCAAGTTACTTTCGTAATAAATGCGGCACTAGCGGAGAAGGAAAACATGCTCGTGCACTGAAATAAAGATCAAGTTAAGTCATTACCTGCTTGGTAACTTAAAACTATATTCGCCAATTAAAATTTATTTAATTGCAGGCTAAAAATATTTCGTTTTAGAAATGTTTAAAAAAGGCGCAATCAAAACGACTGAAAATATCGAAACATTAAAATGATGAAAATATTGCAAAGTAAAAATTTATGTTCAATAAGGCAGTCGCTATAAGTATGTCAGCTAACAAACTTGAGAAATATTTTAAAATCATTCTGAAATAAATAAATAAATGAAATAAAATGGAGACATCTAAGTGTTTGCAAGCGTAAAAGCAGTTTACTTTGTTAGTTTTATAGTTAATTTAAAAAAATGTGGTAACTTTGTGGAAATTGATGAAAATACCGAGCACTTATTTTCGATCAACAGATTAGATTGTGACCAGGTAGGAATTGAGAACGAACTCGATTGACCCGATCGGATCGGCAGTAGTCTAACTATAACTCGTCTCGTGCGTGGTTAAGGTAGGCTCGATCTCTCACGAGCTCGCGAGAAATCTAAATTCGCTCTCGCGCATGCGAGAGAAGGAAACGAGGTCGTCCGGTGAACCGGAAGTGAAGAAAGGAACGGACGGAAGAGGGATAAGTTTCTAGTCGAGAGACACGGCGCCCGTAGCGGCACAATTACATCTCGATTAAGATTCAAGAATGGATTTCGCGAAACTTCTCGTGTTTCACCCCCTTTTTTTAAGCACACGAGAAGAAAAGATAACGAGGAGATTAAAAATCACTCGAGCGCCGGCGTCCAACTTACGTGGAAATTTCATGTTGGATTAAATGCATCTGCCGTTGCCGTCGCCGCCGCCGCCGTCGCTGCTGCTGTTCTATGATCCCGAGAACAGTCGCGCGATAAGAGAGTCCGGCGAATGAGAGTCGAGATAATCCGACGGGAATTAAAGTAACTCGACTTTTGCGCAGCGCGCGAAACGAGTGTTTCTCCGTGGAATGAAATTCCCACGGTGCACGCGGGATAAAAAAAGTTCAGTTTCACAAAGGGGGTTGCGCTCCCTCCCGGCTTCACAAAGCTGGCTAATACATTCTCCCTCCTCACCCCGACGAAGACAATTTCTTCGCTTGTTATTCCGCCTTTTCGTCCCTCTGTCGCTGTTTCCTTCCGTTTTTCAGCCTGCGCACCTTCTCGATGCATGTTTTTCTTCGCTCGCGTAAGGGCCGCTCGTAAGTGACTTTCCACGCGTTCCACGCACGCACGCAATAAGATCGTCCGCAAAGCGCGCCCGATGTACTTTTACGTGCATTATATAAACGCAAACGCTGGTCCGAGCCACGTGACGTCCTGCGGAAACTCATCGCTATCTTGACAAAATTATTTCTTTCGAAAAACGCATTCTACTGGCTTTCCATTCACGAAAATCAAGATAATGCATTATTAATCGCAAGAACGCATTTTCGGGAAGCAGTTAATTTTCGCGGAGGAAAAAATTTACAACTATAAAATAAATTTGACTCGTAAAACTAATTCAAGGAACCGTCTTTATTATTATCTTTATTTCAAGAGCAGCGAGTGAATAAAATATTTACCGCACACTCCGGCATTTATTGCAATGCGAACGCGGGGACGAGAGAGAAGCAGCCGCGGGGGAGAATTCAATTAAGGACTGCCCGATGCATTTAACGCCCCGTAAAGCCAGACGCGAGAGAGCGCAAAAACTACTATGGGGGGCTTTCTCTTGAAACCGGTGGGGATTTGCGTGGCGTGGTGTCCGTGGCGTGTCGTGTAGTACGTGTGCATTGCCACCTGCATGTGCAACGTCTGCATGGGCATCAGCGCCGACGAGATGCAACGGAATAAGCGCCACGCCGATTGATCCGTCTCGCGTTAATCCATCGACGACGACGAAATGACGTTACAAAACCCATGGAGAATTTTATATACGTTAAGCCGAAGTTCTTAAACTTTCCAATGGTTTTGTGAAAAATCGACATTAATATTAAGAAAATGAAACATCAACAAAATAAGCGTCTTTATTAACATTGTTAATAACTGAATGAAACAAAATAAACGAATGACACTTAATTCCAGTTTATAGAAGCGTTTCGTCTTGGCGAAAACAATACTTCTTACGCGCTCGCGCATTCTATCTATGCGGCTTTGCAAAAGCTGAAATCTCCCGAGGCGCAGCCACAAATGCAGAAACGTTGTGCGGAGCAATTAGTTCAGATTAAACACACGCTACGGGCCGGTTATTCCGCCGGTTACGTCGTTACTCAGCGGCGACAATGGAAAATAATTAACAATCGGCGAGTCACGCGAGCGCGCGCCGTTTTCCTATTTATCGCGCGCCGACACGTGCTGTTTCACGAGATGCGATACGGGAAACGGCGGAGTCTTATTATCCGGTGAGCAATTAATTTCGATTACGGTCACGGCGCGCGAACCGCTTGGGCTTGATGTTAAAATGATTCGCTAGCACGTTACAGGCGCCGGCACCGAGATCGCCGCGTCTTTATTAGGTCGCGACTTAATGGCGCGCGCGCGCGCGCGCGCGAATGCAACTACGGACAGCAGTAGCAGCAGCATCTTTGGCTCTGCAATTTTGAATTAATTTTATCTCCACGAATTCCTCGAGGGTGCTCGTTTCGTTGCAGTAACGGCAATATTAATCATTCGATACGGTAATTGCGCGTCCGGCAGTTACGAATGGTCAATGATGTAGTACCTAGCGAGATTGCACGTGGAGAACAATAGAGCAAAACGGAACAGAAACTAATACCAACAACTGCCAAATGATGAAAAAAAAAATATATATATATATATTGTATATATATATTTCTCGTTAAAAGTAAGCGAAACGATATCGTTTCAATTTAATCAACTCGATAAAATAATTCTCATTGTTAAAAATATTTGATGTTTAAAACGATCGCGTTTAACACTGAATGTGGGTTCAGAAAGCTCGGAGATACGATTGAATGCTGGACAATTACAGTTGCTCCAACAAAAAAACCGAAAAATGTGATTAAATGTATCTGGTCCCGAGACCACGGTGTTAATTCCCTGAAATACATCTCCCCATCGAGACGCGCCTCGAGGAGCGGCACGAGACGCTGTCTCCAATTATCCGTAATGATGTAAAATCGCGCGGCGATAATGGGTCCGAGCGACGCGCGGCAAGGTCGGGACACATGTTCCCTATTAATAGTCGTGTAGCGTTTTTATCGTTACGAGCGGCCGAGAGTGCACGAGAGGACTGCGAAGGAGCGACAAAGGAGGGTGCAAAGAAGACGGAGGACGATGGCAGCGCGACGGGAATGATGGCGCCCGTCAGAGTAAATACGCCTTTATCTTTTTTTTTTTTTTTTTTTTTTAACATTGGGTCGAGTCGCGCCGACCCCCCGACGGAGACAATACCGAAACGGCACTCTCTCGCGTCGCCGATCCGCTCGGCGCGGCGGTTTCCCGCTATTTACATCGCCGGCGACGATTATTCTTACCACCCGCTTACTTTTAACGCCGGGGCGCGCGTCACTTTTTATCGCGCTCGATTTAACCGACGATAAGATGTAACGTAAGCGTTATTTCGCGCACGTGCATCTCGCTATCGAGAGCGCGTGCCGGATTTCCGTCACTACGTTTCGCTCTCGCGCTTGTAACAGATTTGAGAAAAGCCAGTTGATTTTTCGCGAATAGAAGCTAATGAAATAACTTTTAATCGTTTACGATTGCGAAGTTATCGGCATTTTGATAAAGAAACATTCTTGTTTCTCGCATCGTTTTGGTTTTTTCGCTAAAAAAAAAATACAATGTACCGATTTGCTCATTAAATTTCCCGAAGTAATCGGTTATATTTTCCTACTGCACTCGAACAAAATGCAATTATTGAGCAGTTACGTTAAGGATCAAAACTCGTTACGGCGAGACTTACTGCCAAGTTACCTTACATGAAAAGGAGTCGTCAAAGAGAGATCCAGCCCGGTAAGAGAATCGCGCGGCGTACTTTAATTGGAATTCTTTCCCCATTCGCTCTATTCACGTTCAGTTATATACAAACGTAGATCAAACGAATGAAGGAAACTATATGTATGCCATAGCCACGGTCACGAAAATGTTGGAACATCGCAGATTCTAATCTATATGTGTGTTGTGCATTGTATGTGCGCTACATTGTACAAGTATATGGAATTCTTGGTACCTAAAAATTTCTTTCTCTCGCCTTAATCCTCCGACTATTTTTCACTTCCACATTATCTAAAAATTTCACGCGGAAACATTCGCAATGATAACCGGGGCGTTTATATTGTTTCCACGCGGGGGGTGCAATCCGTCAATAGATATAGAATGGAATAAGAATTAATTACGCTCGGCATGTTTTATCTCTCGGCATATTCTATTTGCCTACTCAAAATACGATAAAAAAAAATATAAAAAATAAAAAAAATATGTAAAAAAATAAAAATAAAAAAAAGGGACGAAATCATCGATTCGCGCTGCACATCGATGCCCGTTATTATTAGAATTATTATTATCACGGTTATCGCAATTAATTAACGTTACTATTCGTGCACGCAAATACGATCGGCAAATTACTAGAGCTCGCGAAGAATAAACCAGATTTACATTCGTGCTGTTGGAAACGGCAACAATAACCCGGAACAACAATTCAATGAAAGTTCAATAAAAGCTTTCTAGCGTGACGAGCAATAAATTATCGAAGAAATACAGGCCGTTACATATTACGCGGACTACGCGGGGATAGAGAGAAGATTAAATGTGGGGTGGAGGAAAGGGCACTTTGACAAGACGGAAAAATCCCGGCGAATACTGATTGCTTTAATTGCTCGAGTGCTCCGTTTATGTATTTTACATTAACTTCAACCCTCCCTCCAGCCGTCCCCGGTGCGCCTTTTTGTCCCCCCCCCCTCCTGTCTCCCGTTCTCCATGATACTCTATTATTCAGGACAGTTCTTGCGCTCACTTGGCGGATCAAAGAGATAACAGCAGGATATCCAATTTATCTCCTCCGCGGGGGGAAAGGAGAGCTTTGACGAGCTTCTGCGATTGTAATTGCTATTAAACGCCCTCGGTACTCAGCAGCGAATTCTTACAGGACGTGCAGGATTTCCGCCCGCGGCCATTACATTACGATTTTTCTGTAGAAAGGAGGAAAGGTACATGTACTCAGATAATTAGAAAAATTAATTTTAACACTCTGAAATATCGCGATAATGTTTTCCGAATATTATAGAATAAAGTTTTAATAGATATTTGTAAAAATTATCCATGTTAAATATCATGTAGTTTTTTCATGATATTCTCAAGTGAATATACATATAGTAATTACTTCAGCATAATTTATATTGATTTTAATTTTATTTTTGCGGATATTTAATTAAAATATCCAATTGTAATTATTCTTTTAAGCAGAGAGAAAGAGAGAGGGGGGGGGGAGAGAAAGAGAGAGAGAGAGAAGAGATTATAAAATTATAAATTTTATAATAAATTTCCAGAAATAGACCGAATAAAAAACTAAATAAAATAATAAATCGACACCTTCAAGAAGGTTCTACGTTGCGATAATTTCTCGCGTGGTTAAGCACTCGCGGTCGACTCCCTCGAACTTTCCACCATTTTTTTTCGCCGGCATTTTAATAATCGTGAAACTCAAGCAAAGTTCGCAGTTCAAGCCGCGGATATTCGCAGTAACTTCCGACCATCGATCTTCGAATTTCAGCCGCGTATTCGCTCATGAATATAGCGAATGCGGCGCACAAATATTCTCCCGTACGGGCGACGAGCGGACAAATGGCAAAAGCGATAACTTGGTGCACCGTGTACCGTGTCTCGACAGTGCGTATCGACCGTACGAAAGATCGATGTAAGCCGTCGAAAGAAGGCTGAATTACGGAGTTAGTTACAGACGTAAAGTAGCGAGTCACATCGGGGAATTAGCGAACGCGTTGTTCAACGAGCGCTGAGTAAAGGCGATTTGCAGATTAGCATGGGCCACCGACTGCGCGCATATCGAACTATCGAACGTGCTCTCAGCACGTAAAAAAAAACTGTCGTCTATGCATTGGGCGAAAGGTTCGCTTATAATCCAAACAATTTGACCATTAATAGTCGATTTGTTATATATATATAACAAAATACATAGAAAATTATTTATATTAAGCTACTTATATTAACAAAAAATTAACTAAATGTTCCAACTGATTAACATATTCGTTATTTTTTCGATTCTCAAAAAATCTTCAAGTACAGCTCGATTAAGTTCTTTTTCGCCGTCAAGAATATATTTTACCTTATAAATAATCCCCTTAATTGAAATCGGAAAGTTAAATAAAAGATCTGCAGGAACAAGAGCGACCTAATCAGCCCTTATCAGTGCTGCACTCCTGGAAATCGCGAATTGCACAGAGAAGAATTAAAGAAACAAAATCATAGACAAAACTTACCGGGATGGCAACGCAGTCTTCGAGCTCGGCGAGGGGTGACTCCGAACAGAAGGTGCCCTCGGTGAGGAAGGGCGGCCGAGGGGGCGGCGGCAACCGGAACTCAGGAGGCGGCCCGGGGCACTCCGGGCACTCCGTGCTCTCCAGCGTCTCCAGCTCCTCCATCCTCCACCTCAGCGTGCTGAAAAATCAGAAGAAACATCATCGATTAGTCCAATTGACGTGAATCCATTAATCGAGATCGCGGAAGAGGAAGATTGAAAGCGCGATATTTCGCCTCGAAACAGATTATTGGCTGATGTGGATTTAAAGCTATAGCAGCATTCAATATTCTGGAACCGTAAAGGGAAATTAATGGAGTCCATTTTTGAGCTTTGACGGATTTGAAAATAATAATTAATCTTCAGCCGTTCGCGCGAAATAAATAAAAGTGCACCCCAAAAATTCCATTAGCACGAAGCCGCGAAACGGCGGCGTTTTTTATCAAAGGCGTCTGCTCAATAAAAAAATTCCACGTCGGTCAAAGACACGACAGTCCGACGTATGATAACATAAAATGCCCGGTTCTCTACAGACACTTGCATTCGTTTTTAACCATTTCGCTTACATATAATATACAAATATAATTTTAAAATTGGATATAAAGTTTCTATTCCCATTTTAACTGCATAATTTCATTTAAAATATTTTACAATCTTATTTATAAAAAATTCTGAAAAAATTCTTAAATAATTAATTTAATAAAATATTCTAACGATATATCGCTCATTTTCAATGCAACATATTTTAGTTTATTAATGATTTTTTTCGTGTAATAATTTTAATCGAAGTTGTTTTTGCGCGGCGAAAAGTCAAACTGATTGAACTTTGCGGATTCCAAAAATGACGAGATCCGGAAAATCGAACGCTGTCCACCATATCGAAAAAATTGTGGAAGAATGAAGGGAATTGATAAGGGAAGTGCGGTGAGAGGAGACTCGCGGCGTGGTCGGTATGCTAATGTCCGGGGACTTAATTAAGGTCTCATAATGAATCAGTCACGGGGTTCGCTCGAGTCGCGCGAGTAGGTGCGCGCGATTGTGCCGGTTGATTAATTGTCTCGCGCCCTCGCAACCCCGCGCACCGCAATACCATACCACCGGTACACATCACAACGAGAGAACGGCACGGGGGTGCGATACCGCCCGGCGCATATTCGTCATCCGCGATCGTCGGCCGATCGATACTTCCGGCCTTCACCGATGATGATTCTCGTGGATGTGGAACGGGCTTAAATACGAACACAATAGAACCTCCTACATTTCACATAATCGAGTGGAACACAAATAGAACCAGAAATCGAAAATAAAAGCAGCACAAATTGAGAACAACTAAAAGGATTTCCAAAAACATTGAACAAGAGATAGAATAAGGCGAGAAATGAAAAAAATGCAAGAAAAAAATAAAACAAGAGATAAAAAAAATAGAAAAAATAATAAAAGATAAATACGAGGAAAAGAAAAGCAACAGTAAAGGGACAAAGAAGTGAGGAAAATTGAAAAAAAATGGGGGGAAATTGACAACAGCTAGAGAAATCATGTTCGAAAGAAAGCGAGAAAGATGGGGAATAAAGTGGAGGAAGAGATAAAGGGGATCAGAAGAAAGCGAGAGGGAGAAAAAGAGGACGGAAAGAAGCGACTCGATGATGAAGAGCACATCGGGGCACTATTTTACACATACCGACCTCATTCCACGGAGGTAGCGGCCGGGAATTACGAACGGAAAAGAAACGATGGAAGGAGGCGGGAGGAGAAGAAGTCGAAAGGATCGCAGAGCGAACCGGTAGTTCTCTGGGGGTGAAACGCAGACGAAGAAGGGGATAAGGGGTGTGCACGTCTGCGCTCAGTTTAATAAATGCAGTCTTCCTTCCGTTCCGTTTCTTGGCTCGACTTGGCTTCGGCGTTGCTCCACGCCGACGTAAAGGGCGACGCGGAGCTAAAACTCCTTTCCCCGCCGCCGTTGCATCCCTTCGTCACTGCATCGCGCGTTTCCCTCATTCGCATGCAGAGCGGAAAGCGGACCAGCCGTGCGAGCGAGCGAGCGAGCGGGCGCGGCGCTCATCTCGTTTCCGGCTGTGCGCGGTCCAAATCTACAGTTCGCGTGATTTTTATTTAATTCTCATCCCCCGCGTGCGCACCGGTCGACTCTCCGGGTTTGCTGCAGCAAACTGGTCGCTCGTTCTTTTTCCATAAAGAATTCTCGTATCCATCTCTCTCGACCGTGTCGCTTGCGTGCGCGCATACGAACGCGCGTGTAATTGAGTCGCAGATGCTGTATGCAGATAAAATGCTATTATTATCTTCGAAATTAAACCGGTTTCCTTACAAATTGCCAATCATATTTGCGGCACTAATTCTTTAGTGTTCTGCACAAAACACAAAAGTCAAAGTGTATTATTTTTAGAACGCTAGGCGAAGAAAAAACTGAATATTTACTACACATAAGAATATTTTCAAACCTCTTGCTATATTAACAGAAGTTCTAAAATTACCTAGTCTTTTTAATCAAGATTTGTGGAGAATATTTACATAAGAATAATATAAAATAATGAATATAAAACGATGAAATCGATTTATTTGATATAAAATTACGGCGGAAAAGATCAGTACAGTTCTATTATGAAAAATTAGTTTCTCATAATTTTTATTTAGTTAAGATGAATCCAGTAATTAGGACAAAGACGCACACTTCGAAAGTTACGCGGATATGGTTGTCGTACTTCGAAGCAAAGATGAAGTGGAAGATAATACTCGAAGCGGCATGATGAATCACAAGCAGAAACAGAGTTTTGAATTAAATTGTTCAGTTTTGTATTAATTGCTGCTAGTCTTCAATGTAGTTTCAATTTAAATAAAACAAAGCAGGAAAGAGAAGCAAGACTTGGAACAAATTAGGAATTTATAAAGTTATATCATTAATTATCATACGCGCATTCGTAGAAATATTAACTTCTTTTATACCTCAAGTTATTAATCATAATGCAACGTGTACATTTTGTACAAACTTGATTTAACAACTGCAGATGAATAAAGTGTGAATGAGAACCATAAATAATCAGCTTTAGATACGCGGTAAATAAACGTAAATGTACGTGGGCTTAAAATTTCTCCTGCATATTTGCATTTTGCCAAAATATATTGCATAATTTTACAAAAATAAATCTGTACGATTGTTAGACTATAAAATTATGTACAATAATTGTCAGAAAATTTCGAATCGAGAAAAATTTATAGTCTTCGCGCGAGTCATGAAGATAGTTCGCGCGCTCAATGTAAGCTCGGCCCAACCTTAAACTTGCAAGTCACAAAAAAAGAAAAAATGAAGACTGCGTAGGGAGAGGGGAGAGGAGCAAGAAACCGGGCAAACCAAGGGGGACACCGCAAAGTGGTCGGATACTTTTTCCGAGTGGCCGAGCGAACGAATCGACTGTTGGGGACGGGATTGGCCGCGGCTCTTTTCGGCGCGCTGGAATTGCCAAGGGATTTATCGTGCGGCGTTCTTACCAATTCTATCTCGTCACCAGAGTCCTCAAGAAGCTATCGAGTTGGAAGAAACAGCCCGGCAAGACAAGTAAGACGCGCTTGCTTGGTTATTGGTACGTGATTTTATTAAAAGCAAGCAGGTTTACTTGGGATCGTAGATTTCTTTGAATAAGAATTAATTCAACGTAAACTAGCAAAAAGCGATATAATCGCACTTATCTGCTGCGGGCATTGCATTGAGATCTAATTTATTTCACAGTAGTATCACATACCAAAAAATGAGAATTATTTAAATAGAAGAGAGTAAAAAACGAGAGAAATAATGCACTTAGAATAAACAAAATTCAAAAATTTTGGGACAAAAAAAATTCATAAAGAAATACATTCGCGAAACGAATGCGGGCTGCTAAAAGAAGAGGTGGAAGAGTATGATATTTTAAGCGATTCAAAAGTCAAAATGAACAAACGAGTAAATTCAATCTGGTAATTCTTTGCTTTCTCTCGTTCGTCTCTCTACCGAAATAAAAACACGTTGATCCTGCTTGTGCGGGATAAGGGTTAAATTCTGCCGTACCAACAATGCGAAGGGGGATTAATCCCTTTTCCGTATGCCACCGAGTGCGCGCCTGTGTTGACCGCGCTACGTTTTAATTAGGCAAATTTTCGTCCCGCGGCCATTTGTCACGATAAAGCCTCGTCGTCCGGACGCGACACCCTTTCGCCCGTCCCGAAAAATCCCCGACTGACCCGGTCACGTACGCGCGTACCGGTATTTATCATTTCCTCCGACGCGAGCTTCCCCGCTTGGCAGGCATTTTTCCCGCGCCTTGTACAAGCCTGCAAGAGGAAACGGGAATTATGATCATCGCGCGACACTGCGAGCCATTTCGGGTGCCATTGGTTTTTCCGTCGGATTTTCCCGTTCGCGTTTCGGATATAATTTAATTTAAATGTAAAATTATAATTAAAATAACGATTTGGATTGTAGATAAAAATAAAAGCTTTTAAATCGCATCGCATTTATATAATCTTTGCATTGAAAAAGAAATAAACAATTAATAAAATTAATAAAGTAAATAATTAAATAAAAGTGTGGAAAAGAATGACTTTAAAATGAAAAGCAAAGACTTGACACAAATATCACTTTAATAGTAGAATTACTAAAAAACAAGATCGCGAAAGAGTGACAAATTACTTAGAAAACGTTTTGAGCGAGTAGAATTCTCGAGTTTCCGGAGTAAGAATTAAGAAAGGCATACCGGCGCTTCCCAGAACGAACGAATACCGTAATCACTTCACCAAGCGGGGGCAAGAGGCGATGGGTAGGCCATTCCTTAAGCAGCTTTATACAAAGGTCCGAATTAGTCTGCGTTAAATGCGGGCGGTGCGAGTGGCTTTGCGAAGGATAAAATCGCCGGATTGTCGTTTTGCGCGGCGTCCGTGTCGGCGTTACGAAGTTTAAATTAAGTCATTTTAATCCCGCGGGGGGTGGTTGACGAGGAGGAAAGGCGCGCGGAGGGGGAGAGGGAAAGGCATCGTCGGAAACTTCGTCGGCGCTCTTGTTAAGTTCCGACGTTAAGTAATCAGATTAGCTCCGGAACTAACCTCGAACGCCACTGAAAACGTTGCGGGGGAGTCTCGCGTTAATCCAGTTTCGTTCCGGCGAAATTTCGGCTCCGTAATCGCTTAAAAAAAAAACGACTTTCGCGATGCGGACGCGGGAGGACCTTCGTGAAAATCCTCGATAAAATGTACATCCTTGAAGAGAAATGAGGCCAATTTATAAGATTTGCTTTCGATAATCATCGAAGTTCGCCCATGACGAGCATTTGAGACGAACGTCAAATACGAACCATGTAATTTCCTCTTTATCAAATACTTAAGAGGCTTCAGCATGTGACGTTTAACGTTATTGACGTTATTTCATCGGAGCTGCAATATATTTGACGTTTTCATCAAGATACGCTCTCTAAGAAATAGTTGTCTTTTTAATGAAGTTAAACTAAAAGTGGATTCACTTTGGAAGATTCTCTGGAAAATTGAAACGCGCGAATTCGACTTCGTAAATTCGAGCGAGGCCGTCTCACTCCCGAAGGCGGAAACTTCGGCCGTCGCGTTAATAATTATAATTGCGTTATTGCGCCGCGACGTCCGATCCGGCGCGACGTCGTCGACTGCGAATTTTCGAGCGAGCGTCGGGGGAAATAACCCCGAGTTTTCCTCCCGCAGCAATAATTCAGTCGAGGCTCGACTTTCGTGAATTGTATCTGGGGTTAATCGTGTTTTTATCATGGGAGTAAGGGGCTTCTTGAACTTTTAATTTCTCAGATTCCCGGAAATAACAGATATGAGAATGCTATAATTCACGTAAAATTCAACTATAAGTATAATAAATTGAACGAATCCTCGAGCCGACTTGGTGCAACTTTATGCAAATTATCACGTAGTATATCTTGATATTACAGCAGATTACAACCTGGATTGTATATATTAATTTGTAATTTAAAAATTATTTTTTATAGTTTTCAAATATAAAATAGTATTCAAAGTTTCAAAAGTATAAACAAAAATGTATAAGATGAAAATTAGATTAATCAGACTTATGATTCTCATATTATTTTTTACTACAAAATTACACCCAACATTTGTTATGCATCATACAATGTTTGACGAAAAAAATCGACGCACCTCACAAAATAATTCCAAGTCCGAAATTTATAAGATATTAGTTAATAAAATATTAACGTTTAGAACACAATTTTTTTAAACAAATGATTTTTGTACTGCAATTTTCTTATGAACATGGCACATGCAAAGTTTCACTGACAATGAGTGGAAAGATTTGCTTTGAAATACATCGATTTTTTGGTCAAATAGCGTATTATTCGATTCTTCGATTCGCAAAGATGTTAACTCACACAGGAAAGATGTAATGCGGGAAGAGTTCGAGTGGAGAACTCTGACTACCAGCAGCTTTGGAGTCGCGAGTGTCAATAGACGCTAGCGGGCGCCTTGGGAGGAGAGAACTGTCGTCGTTGTCGCCTGCCCGCCCGCTCGCCCGCTGCGCTAACAAGGAACTCCTTTAATTGAACGTTAACCCGCTCGGCGACGCCGAAGACACACGAAACAAACTTTTATCGGAGCACGCGGGATTCGGTATGCGGTACCCCGGTCGAGTTGACGGGGAAAGAGGGAGAGAGAGAGAAAGAGAGAGGCGTCGAAACGAAAGAGAGAACCTCTTCGAGTGGCAACCGGAGCGCACAACTCCGTTAATCTCGTTCGCCGCCTTCCGTCGAAATAACGAGTCCAAGTGAGCCGCCGCCAGTAATTGGGCAAATACAAGTCATTAGCAAACGCACGGTAAAGAAGACCAGGAAGGAAGCAGCGGGGGAAAGACGTGGATTCTTCGGACCGAAATGATGTATGAATAATTCCACATCGAAAGAAGGCTGCTCCGGTTTTCCGCTAGTTTCTCTTTGAGCACGAAACGCTTTCAGTGCAAAGTGGAAAACTGTTTTTTTTTTTATTTGTTTCCCACACACGTTTTTTTCCCCACAAACGTTTTTATGCATCAATAATAATTTTTATACATTTAAAAAATAATCGAGATAGTATCAGAAATACAGTATAGATAACTACAACTTTGAAAGAATATTTAATAATGAGTGCACGAGTTGCAAGAGCATAAACCCGAAAAAAAAGTACATTCTTTCGCGTTTCTTGTTACACGTCCAATTAAAAAGCGCACGGATGTGGCCTTAATTTTCTGCGTGACATGATCGCACGTTACCGTTTCCGGTAGCGCAGTAGCGCGAAACAGGCCAAGCGGCTAGTTGTCGCATTATTTCAGCATTAGCTTCGCTCACTCGGCTCGTATCTCCTGGTTAAGTGATACGAGCTCTACTAATACAGGACCGAGGAGGACCGGAAGAGGGGGTTGGAGGAGAGAAGGGTGATGGGCTAGTACACCGTTGCGCGTGTATAGCTAATGCACCACGGTGCAGGTTATTACTGCAGTTTGCAAACAGCCGGCAGAACGGTAATGCAATCAGCAGTGATACAATCACGCGTGTACCATTCTGGCAACTTCGGGGTGAGCGCGCCGGGGGGATGAAGCGGAGGCGGGAATTGAAATGACGTTTCACAAAGACCCGATGAGTGCTCTATGACGTTGCGCATCGTCCTCTCGTAAAATCTACAACAAGTAAGAGACTGCTCCGAATAAACGTTGAAGCGCGGAACTTTGTATTTTAGCAGCGCAAAGGTTGGATAAAGTGTAAAATTTACAGTCCGAGCTCTGTCGCGTTTCGAAATTTATTTTAAAACAATAACTGTATCTCTTTCTCTCTCTCTCTCTCTTTCTCTCTCTCGAAAATGTTCTCTTAACGATAAGTTTTGTTTAGTGGATATTCTTAAAATTAATAAATGACTATTTACAATTAATTATGTAAAGCAAACAGAAAAATAAAGCTATTTGTTATTACGTCAATTGAGTTGTATTATTCATATAAACATTATAAAATCATAAATTTGATGGCGGAAGTTAATTCACGGTTTGATAATGCAGAGCTTTGAATTACAAATTATTAGAATTATCATTACACTTGTGTCTCTTTCGAATTATTTCGCAAAATTTTCCGCCGACTGATACGCGTAACTCGCGATAATTAACAATTAATTATTTAAACAATTAATAAATTACTCATACATGCGTGCATGCACAGAATGCACTTTGTTAAATATCGTTACGCATGTATCCCGAATGTTCGCATCAGGTATTAAAAATGTCAAAATTTAATAGAAATGCAATTCCTGCCAGTAATTAATTTAATTGTCACAGTTCTGATATACCGACATTGTAGTTATTATAAAGTGCTTTAATAACGAGAGACCCATTATCATATTACACATTACGACTGAATGACTTTTATTTATTCACCTCTATAAATACTGCATGCAATTTTATTTATATATATTGTATATATATATATGCGCGCGTGTGTATGTATGTACACGTGTATACACGTGTTTGTTATTCGATGTGCATTTAATTTGCGGGAGTTTTCCGATAATACCGCACTTGTGAAGATTGTTTCGACCCTTCGAGTTCGCTTTACTTAAACATAACGACGCGCAACGAGCCAGTGATGAGAGGAATACGACGGGTGCCTCATGAGCTAACGGTTTATGCAACGTAATGCGGCTATGTTACACATGCGTTTCACTATATAGTACGATCGGAGGGAGGTATATATTCCGCAGTATATACATTGCGTTCTTCACACGTATACACGGTGCTCTACAACCACCGCCGACTGCACACTTCAATGAGAGCTTATTCCGCTTGAATTATTTTACGCTGATTTTTCCCGGATCTTTTGCAATTTTATTTTCCACTTTCCACATTAACATTAAATCAACGAATTAATATCCCGCTAAACATTCGAATAAATTTACACTAAAGCGCACTCGAGAGAGTTCAAATAAAATATTAAATCTCATCAGGTTTTTATTTATATCTGTAAATTTTAAACGTCAAAAACCCTTCAATCTTTTATCGTTCGCTTCGATGCCACAATTTTCAATGTTTATTATTGAAACTACAATCGGCGCAGTCTCGGTGCAAACGTGCGCGCAATTGTACACCGGATAGATGGGGGCGAAGGGACGTCGAGGATCATGAGAACATAACTCTCGCGGAAAAGACTCAAGGCGACCTCATCTCTATGTTAATCTTCTCTCCGCCCCATGAAACCTCCCTGCGCCTCCTCGCCGCGGAACTCCTAAGGAGGAGGACCGGTGTATACGCGTTTCCCTCGTCTCCCATCTTTCACTCTCTCTCTCTCTCTCTCTCTCTCTCTCTTCTGTCCCCTTCCTCATGGCTCGTTTGCGGTGTCGAGGCTAGCCGGTTAGCCTGGCTTCAACCTGACGGACCACACCGACGCGAACGATTCCGCGATATTTATTCGCGCGACTGGAAATAGGATACGCGCCGAGAGTGGCGAAGACCACCATTCACGATTAGTACCGCGGATAGGCGGGGGCAAGGATGTATAAGAGTTAATAGATGGATTATCCTAATCTCGATGTTATCTTTTAGTCACCTCTTGTTCATGATAGATGCTGTACAATCCGTATTATATCGTATAATGATCGTTAATTATTTTGTTGAATTCTGGTAAAAAAAATGAAAAAAATAAAACAGTTTGCGACATGTTAATTGTCAGTTTACAATAAAAGATAAAAGATTAAAGTGTTAATTACGATTTTCACAAGGTATTGAGAGATCAATTTATTCGTGAACATTGATAAACGAGAGATCACGCGTCAAAATACATGCGACAAAGAAGCGTTTGATAAGGGAAACGTTTTCGCCAAAAACGGATGTGAATATCAATAAATGTCCGCGCATATAACGAGAGGGAATCTTTTTCATGGAATTAAAACGTGTCGGCGACGCCGATGTCGCGACGCGCGCTTTTATGCCCTCGCGCGCTCGCGCACACGCATTATTTACGGCGAGGATTTCCTCCCCCGCGCGTACTTTATTGTACGCGTACGAGTGTGCGTTACGCGCGAAAATTATAGCGCGTAGGTGTTCGCCGCCGTTTTCCGATGCCCCCGCAGATTTACAGACCGTTAAACGCGACGAATTTATGCGCCGCGCCTTTTCACGACGTTGTTCGCAACCGCGCTTGACTTTATTATCATTCGTTTCGCGCTTACAAAACGCCAATGAATCGTGTTTAAAACGTTATAGTTTGCGACTAGTTTGCGAAATATTCATCGAAAGCGAGTATACCAGTTATGCCGATTTCTATAAAATAGAAAACTTTATAGCATACAAATTGATTTTCGAAAGAATATTTTGATTTGCAACCAAGTTTCTCTTGAAAAAAATTTCTATTGACAATATCATAAAAGTAATAATCGCAATGAAATCGATAAAGACTATTTATGTAAAGAATGTCAGAGTCTCATTAAAGTTAACAACAAATTTGATCAAAAGTATCGTTATCAAAATCACTTCAATTGATTCTATTGTATAAGGATGAATAAAATGCAATATCGATGTACAATATTAATTATTGCATGGTGTGTTTTATGCAAGCGAACCTATATGAAACTTAGCTCCGAGCTTTGCGAGCTTCCAAGCCCGTCAATGGTGGCGCGGAAAGTGGGAAGGGGCCAAGAAAGCTCAGCGCGATATGAGATATGAAATTATTTACAAGCCCGGCCAATAAGCTATCAGAAAGCTATTAAAAGTTTTCGCGATCTAGAAATAACGTCGCACCCGGGAATCTCTCTGGAGAATGATCCACCCCTCCCCTCGATTCGCGATATCTCCACAACGCGAGAGAGATGCGTGTCGTCTGAACGACTTCTTTTCCCTTTATTTCCAGTACTTTTCTTCTGTCATGAAGAAGAAGCACTTCCGGCGTCCAGCGTCGAAACGCGTTCGACGGAAACAACCGCCCCGCGGCCGGGAAGGATCGTCTCTTTCATTTTCTTTCTCGCGCGACCGTCTCGACGGGCGATTTCTCTTTTCATACGGGAAGCGCTTGACAGTGTTGAATTGTCTAAATCAAGAGTTCTTAATCGACGTGTGATCAAGAAGATATATATATTCGGAAAATGACGGAGTAGGTTCTTGGATTTCAAGTTTTGGAGATTATCGAATTAAATATTTAGAATAATCTGAATTTGAAACGTGTTGACTTTTAAAATACTAATAATTATCAATTGCGCTTATCTGATAACATCAGTTCTTTCAATTTGTTGTATTTTATTTGTATGTATATCTTGATGTCTATCTTTTATGGAAAATTAGAATAAAAGAAACGAGGATTTTATCACTTCAAGAGAAGACTGAGATACTCGAGATTACGAACTGTTGTCTTGAAACCTAATTTCGAAATTACCGGAAAATCAAACCTAAATCGAAATTCGAAAATCGGAAATACCTATTGTCCATCATTTTTTACATGAAAATTGTTTCTCGTTGTAGTTTAGCCCATTTCGTTTTTTTTACAATAGCGTCGTTTGCGTTTTCTGCCGAAAACGATTATTAACTCGCTCTCTTGTTCCCTTCTGTCGAATATTTATTTTTTTTTTGCCGCAACCATTTTTTTCGAGGAATTAAAATTTAACACAAAGCTACCACGTGAAAAAAAAATTCGTCTGAAAAATGACGTGGATAAAGGTTTAATGTTTGCAATTATTTACGTCGCTGGTAAAACGTGTTGCGGGATTTTGTACCTCTCACGAGGAATGGGAAACATTGCACGGCACAGTCGAATGACCAGCCATTCAGATTCAAATTTCGATAGGTCGTTGGAGGCACCACCGATTCATATTCGATCCGATACGGACTCTTGTTCACGGGCATCTGGACGACGCGGCGCGAAATCGAGACGTTTGTTATTCGCATGATAAACGATCAAAAATGCGAAAATGTGAAAAAAAAAAAAATTTAGAGAGAACAAAAGAGAATACTGTAATACTGTTCAATGAAGTGAATAGAATACAATAATTAAATAAATTGCACCTAAATAACCACGTAAACTCTAACATGTAATTAATTGTTTATTACTGTTTATTAATCACAATATATCTGATAATTTTCAGGCAAATAAGTTTACATCAAAAGGATTAATTAATTGATTAATTAAAGTTTTAAATTTTATTCCTTTATTTGGTAGAAAAAAATAAAATTACGAATGACATACGACTTTTTTTTTTATGATCTAATGAATTTCGTGCGGGGACAATCGAGGTCAAGATATTTTGACAATTTTGTAGGGTGATCCCCTATGAAGACGTCGATACTCCCGTCACAAACTTCGCAATTATTTGATGGGGAAGCTGGAGGGGCGAATAAGAGTGACATGGTTCGGTCGAAGGTCTCGCGAAAGTGCAGAAACAAAGTTGGCACCCTCGTTGTTAGCGAGACAGAATTCTACGGAGGAAATATCTCAATCTTCATTACACGTCTCCCTCGCAAAACATTTCATTTGCGCGACATATTAATTCCGGTCTCCGTTTTTAATACATTACTGATAAAGAAAATACTACAAAACGTGCAACAATCTAATTAAATGCAAATCATAGAGCCGGTTGTTAAAATTTTAATTAATATCAATTAATAATTTCCCTCCTAAGAATGCGCCTCGCATTTGGGCTCGTCATTAAATACATATGACGACGCTGTCACTGCTGGTAATAACAACCACGGAGGATCGCGAACCACCCTCTCGCCGACGCGAGATCTCGATCGAGTTGCCTGCCATCCTCGTTTGGTTAGAAGTTACGAACTGCTCCCGGAGATCGTTTAATTCGAGCTGCCGCCGGCGCAAGGGCGCGTCGAAAGGGAACGTAACGGGATACCTAAAACTCCGTCACACCCTCAAGACGCCGGCAAACCCTCGTAAGTTTCTCTTCCGCCGCCGCCACCGCCTCTCTTCTTACTTTTACTCCTCGCGAGTCCGCGGGGAGAGCTTTTGCACGCATCGTGTCTCGAGTTTCTCGCCGGTGCTTTATTAAGCCCGGGTTCCTCCTTCGCAATGGAAACGATTCCGGCGAGCTTGCACGGTATACTAAGAGGGTGGCGAACGCGTGCTAAGGGATGCCATAAGATACCGACATGATCCTGGCAAAAGCAATCTTGGTCGCTGCTGATCTCAAGTGCGCCTCAGCGAGCGCTGCAGCAACATGTGATTTCCTGAGTGGATATATAAATAATGAGACCGTCCTGGGACTTTCACCTTCCGTTTCGTGGTTCTGTACCTCAAAAAATGTATCGAATGGGAAAAGCCATGGATGAAACGATATATTGGAGCAATTGCCTTTTTTTATTTTATGAAAAACTTTTCATATAAAAATCTTTTTTCCTATTGTCCGTGCCAATTTTTTTTATTTTCACGATTTTGAAAGCTTAAATGCACCGTGCACAAAAATGCATTCGTATGCAAAATAACTTTTATTAAGTTATGTATTTTTGTAAAAATAATTTGAAGTGTATGAACATTCCAGAGATCTTAAAAAATTAGTTATATAACTTATGTCATCATTTACTCCATCTTCAACACGTCAAATCTAGAAATAAACATATTCATGTCTCGAGGTGTTAATGACGTGTCCACGAAAACAATTATGAGACGTGAAACCGACGAGCGACGAGCGACGAAACTTTTATCACATGTGACACCGCATTAATGCGCGTACGTATCGGAATTTCCGGTTACGCATTCCCGAGACGCATTTCGTAGGACTCGCCCGTTATCAGCGGACTATTCCGGTTATAAAAGTACTTCCTCCGCAGTCGGAAGAGAAGAAGAGGAAGCGGACAGCCGACCGGACCAGGGACACTAATCGCGATGGGCTTAACGAGCGATAAAGCCCGGGCTCGTGTGTCCATCGGGTAAACGTCGCTGGTTCCCGTCCATCGTAAACTCGGTTTAAGCAGCGTCGCCGCGACGAGGAAGTCCGCAACATTCTACTGATCGCAGGGCCGAACCGATGCAAAACTTTATTCACCATAATAATTTCCATTGACCATTATTCAATCTATGTTACCTTTGTATACGATAAAGAAATTAATCATGATAAACAAGAGTTTTAAGAGATTAAAAAATCTGAAAATTGTATAGAAATTTTGGCAATCTAAGATATAGAAATTTAGAAATTTTGGCAATATAGAAATTTTTCTTATTACTTTCTTTTATACTTTATTGTTTCATTTTATTAATTTTATCACTTTTCTTAATAAATAGTTATTAAATCTTTTCATCACTCAAACTTTAGACAGTAACTTTATGTTGTCAACAGTTTAATTTTTAAAACCGTGTAAAATTAGTCTTAAAATATTATATATACATATAAGAAAGTAAAATATTAAATTTTCTCTATTAATATGTCACAAGTTTGCATAGCTAGATCGTTCTTAATACGGTCCTGTCAGGTCACAGTATGTAGTAAATGCAGAAATGGTTGGCATGAAATTCGCAGTGAATTACGTGGTATACGAATATACGGGAAATTTCAGCAATTCCGTCTGCACGAGCATTAATCCGAGTACATGTGAATTGGCAGGACCTTAGCATGTGTCGTACAGGATGTTACGGAAAATATTGAATCCGTAATATAGATGCATTAATATAACTCAATTTGAATCGAGCAAAGTTTCTTCAATTTTTAATTATTTTCATACTTTTAAAAGTAAATTGCAAAATTTAAATTGAACAAGCGCTGCGAAAATGTTGACCAATAAAATCATTAACTTTTAAATAAAACTTTTTTTTCTTTGAAGACGTAAAGAGATGAAAATGTATCATGCTGCAATATATACGATGATGTCTGTGCAGAGAGTTTTTTTAATTGGCATAAAATATAAATATAAAGGGCCGTTGGGAGAGATGCCTATTTGGACGACGCTTGCAACAAGACCTGACATCCAAATCTAATTCACAATTTTAAACTGTTTCTCTTTGAAAATTCTTAATCACTGTGTTTGTGTAAATGTGAGTTTAAGCGTATGCGTGTATGACCGCAATGCGTAAGCCTAGGTCTGTAGATTTGCTGATTGTAAGCCCAAATAACTGGGCGATTCAGTCATCCTTGCGGATATGTCTATGCAGTTTCATGCACCGGCTTGTGCTTCCATCTCGTGCTCAGACGCTGTACTTTCGTTTCGTCAGCCTAACAAAAACCATGAGAAGTGTTCCCATACCAATGTTTTTATCGATTATTATGTATTTATTTCTGTCCATATATATTTTTTTTTTAAATATATATTTTCTAAAACAATATGAAAATATTAATTTATTGTATACAAATTGATTTTGCCACAAAAATAAAAATAATTTATCAAATAAAATTTCTGTTTTTATATAATTTCGACTTGTTTTGTTTCATATTTTCATAGCTATAACTACAAATAGAATAATTTTAGTAATTCTTTTTTATAAGATTATCTTTAGTAAAAAAAGATTGAAATAGATACAAATATATTACGACATAAAGCGAAACAATTTTTTTAAATATCTGCTTTGCTCTAATTTAACTAACTAAACTTTGCTTCTTGTTATATTACAGCTGTTCTTACTGTTGAAATGAATAGAAACTCGCTAACTAGAATCAGTTCTATAGCTTAAAACTAGAGTTACTCGCATTATTTATGACCTGGAAGTAGAACAACAGTGTCACGTGTGTTCAGATATTGGAAATTTCACCTTCCGCTATCAGATCCGAAGGTAATATTGACTACTTAAATTTTACACATTACAGAGTTTAGTCGTACGATTATTAATATAATATGGCTAAGTTTCTGGAATCGTTACTTAAGGTAAAAATTAGAATTTCCGAAAGATTTCCGGATAAAAATGTTGACGGCATTATGCATAATAGCAAAAAAAATCAATTCTTTAAATAGAAATATTTTATATTAATTACTAAATGTAAGTATATTAGTATTTTTGTCACAAAAAGTGACAGAATATTTCATTCGGCAAGAAATTCGCTTAATGTCTTTAATATCATAAGAGCATCATCGACGTATGTATACATTCGTCGACGCGCGTCATTTCTTCGAGGATTTTTCTACAGGATAACGACCGAGCGATATGCAGGAACGACATTGTTTTCAATCCGCTCGTTGGCCGTCACGAGCTATCAGGATGATTCCGGCATCGTTCGGCTAAATCGCTTTTGGCACGAGTGCCAGGCACAGAGAGGATAGTAATTTTCTACACGGGAACATGCACTCCACTTCCTGCACCCTGACGAGGACATCCCGGCTCAATATCACGTCCGCCCGGAATAAAGTAAGCGACGAACGTCGCGAGCAGCGAACGAAGGAGGCCGCAGGACCGCGCTCTCTCGCATTTTCGCTCACGGGTGCCGTCATAACTGTCCCTAATAACTGTCAGTCGCAGTCGCACTTATAAACTCCCGGATCCGGGATTCCTCCGGGCGACGAGATTAATTCCGCACCCCCTCTCCCCCGCCTGGCCGCAGTACGTTTATCGTCGCTCTCTTTAATCCAGAAATAGTTCGCGGCGAGAAGATACGCGTTTCTTTCTTCTCCTCGAGAGAAAAGAGATCTCGAACTGATGAAATATGAGCCCGGCTATAACTTTCCAGTCGCGTGACGTTGCTAATGCCCCGAGCTAGATCGTCATACGACTTTTGTAAAAAATAAAATGTGATAAAAATTGCATCTTTCTTGTGGAATTAAATTTTCTCCGCGCTCTTAACGAAATTCATGACGATTTCTATTGTTGCAAATTTTCACTACAAACTCTAGTTTGTCTTTCTCTTCCCTCTCATTTCTTTATTTATTCATCGGATCATGCTAACTTTCTCCGCACTTCTCTCCTTTCTCGGTATTTGACGCTGATATTGGATTCGGATGTAGAGCTATCGCGTTACGTTTACCGCGAAAAAATGCTGGAATCGCGAATTCGATCAACCTGCCGCGACGATGGTGAGTCGTACAAAAAAATCACTACGGAACCCTGCGGGAGTCATGTGTCGTTCACAGAAGTAAAAATAGAAGTCATCCATGAGATTTCACGTTATATGCCATCTGTAGAAAAAGATCAAAAAAAAAAAAAACTTCTCAAATATTCGATTATATTGAATTAATCAACAAATTACTTTTTATAGGTTTTTGGAACAAATGGCTAAAACTGGCAATTAAACCGTATTTAATTAAATCGATTTAGATGAATAATTGAAATTATTCTAAAAAAACAGAAAGTGTTCAGTTATCCCTTAATTTTGTATAAAAGTAAATTTCACTTCGACGACGTAATATTTGTTTGTTCAGTACACCTTGTTGTGAGATGTTGTGGTTGACGGAAGAGAAATTCCTGTCATCAGGGTGTACTCAAGAAAATAACAAGGACTCGGTGCTTGATTCGATAGAAGTAGTAACGTCCATGGAGATTTTCGAGCGTGCGTAGCACATGATACTTGTATTGAGAAACTTGTGTCGTGACGCTTCGCGTTTTTGTCGTCAGGACATGCATTCGTGAAAATAACAAAGAGTTGCGATTTAATTCGATCGAAGACGCGTATCTTTCCGCGCATGTACGTACATGTATTATTGCGAGATATTAAATTCTTTGAGGAAGAAATCTTTTTCGTCAAAATAGTTAAAAAAAAAGACAATAATAAATTGCGTCAATAGATAAAAAACACACATACATGTGTGCACTTGAAAAATATATATTGTTTTTAAATAGAATAGAAGTGGAACTAATCTACGAGAATTTTCGCACTCAGAGAAATACGAAGTGTTTTGTAATTCAAAAGTCGAGTGAAGACATGACGTACGTATGAAATTTTCGCCTTTCTCCGAAACGCCGCGACGAGACACTTGAATTCATCGACGAGGAAAAATCCTCGTCGCGAAAATGCACTCAAGAAAATAACAAGAAGTTGCAATTTGGACCAGAAGACGCGCGCGGCAAATGTGTGGACCGCTCAATGAGATCGACGGGGAAAAATTTCTATCGCCGAGAATGCACTTATTGAATTAACAGAAGAGATCAGAATCGGACATCGCCGTCTACGGGCGCGCATCACATAAGACATGGTTCGTAAAAAATGACGCGGATTTCTCGGCGAGTCGTAACGTCGCCGGGCGAGTTTGCGATATGACAAAAATTCCGCGACTGCATTGGATTTTCCCGGAGCAGCGAGACGCTCGATTTTGAATTCCGTTCGAGCATCAAGATTTTCTCGTGCAACAAGGCGCTCCCGGGACTCGAAGTCGATGAAAGGTACAAGAACACGCGAATGTCGTGGCCACGATGCGTTAAAACCTCGGTTCGACGATGTTCCCGGCAGCTCGAGCGGCAGTAAAATTTTATCGCCCTCACCGGCTTTTCCCTCGGGAAAACACGCCTTGCCCGCAGGAACACGCTTGAAGCATCGACGGAATTGCTCGCGATTTTTATCGAGTCCACAATGTCAAATCGACCGGAAACAAGAGCATTTCTAAATTATTTCTTAATGTCGAGCATTAACTTTAATGCTATACTATTAAGCAAGGTATTTAATTTAATTGTTTTTCAAGTAAAAGTGATGAAATAGCATGAATAGCGGATGACGCATCTGCGATGCAATCAATTTCATACTTATATATAAATTCGTAAAAAAATTGAAAAATTTACTGCAACTTGTTACACCTCGATTATTCGGTTTTTAATTTTTTATTTAATTCTTAATTATTCAGTAACATTATAGTTATAATTTTTTTATTGCATATATTATTTTCAAGGCTTTGCCTCTTCAACTCTAATGATAATTTTGCTTTAAATTAATAAGATTGTCGACAAGAAAAGCTCACGATTCACGCGCGATTCGGAAGAATTTTCGCATAAAATGTCGTAAATCTGCGATCGATAGCGAGATAATCCGTGCGGAACAGGTCACTCATCCGCGCGAGGAGAGGTCTCTCGCGATGGAAATCGTCGCTCTCGTCGAGATGCTTTTAGGAGCGGATTCGAGGTAATCCTCTTTGCACCGAGTTGCGCGAAAAAGGAAGGCAACAACGACGGTAGAAGAAGAAGGATTCACCCCGAAAAAGCGGAGCTCTTTACGCCCCGAAATTCACCACGTGACACTCGTGAAAGGATATTTTTAATTATTTTTGTTTTCAATAAGAAAAGGATTTTTTTCCTAAAACCTAATAAAAATCCGCTCGCCATTGCAAACGTTCGTTTCAGATATTTTTGTCCCGAAAATGACAGTTTTCGGTTGAAATGACAGTTTCGTTCCAAAATGACAGTTTGACACTTGCAATTTGCATGTTGTTTAAATGGATTGATTTGCACTTTCATCGTTGTCTTTAGTATTAAACACTCATTTGAATTACGACGATTTAAACATTTTTTATCCACTATTAAAAAATCATGCCTTTAAAAATATAGTATATAATTATTTTTCTTGAGCATCGCGTCTAAAATTAATACCTGACTTTTCTCATCTCACATTTTTGCAATTTTTACATAATTTTTTTCTGTTAGTATCGTCATTACTATTTGTTAACCGACATTGATTGAAATCTATTATTTTCGTTTTTATAACAAATATTTTTCACATTTCCCATCTCAGTTGCAATTTATCGACACAAGGCTAGCTTAGCTGTCAATTTCATTTAATTCACTTTCAAGACAAATCGCTCTGCTAAAATTCGCGAGCAATGATGACGATAAAAATGTAGCGATATGCATACCTTAGAAATTCGGCTGCGACTGCGGTGACGACGTCGTCGATTCGCTACGAGCGCATTTCCGCGGGTAATTTTCCACGCACTCGATTTTGCTCGCCCGACACTTTTTCCGTCGTGGCGTGACAGAGCTGCACACTCTGTCTTCGTGTTATCACGCTTACAGCTCGCACTAACGACACAAATCGCGGAAGAAAATCACACAACACTTTACTCGACGATTGCCCATTCGTCGATCACTCGCTGCGCGATCGCTCGATCCACGCTGCCGACGGCCGCCGTTAGCTTCTTCGTGAACGCAGCGAAAATCGAAGAACGAGTCTCGAAGCTGATGATGTAGCACTGATCTCCCGCGGATGATAGACCGTGTAGTGGAAAGCCGCACCGGCAGCCATACATGCAGCACCAAGGAAAGTAATCCAACCCCGTTTGCTGTGTTGTCGCGAGATGCTCTTCAAGTCGCACAAAGGGCCGCCTGGCTGTCTCCCTTCTCGTCGCCGCGAAGGGCAGTCGCCAACCCCGTCGTCGTCGTCGTCGCTGAGGTCAGTAAACTTCGCCGGCAGACACTGACGCGCGACCGGCGGCGAGACGCCGGCACCTTTTCATTTCTCTCGGAAATGATGGAAAACGTGAGCGCGACGAGCCAGCGGAGCAACTTGATTCGCGCGACGATGACTCTCGCATGCACGTTGGACGCACTGGCGCACTTGCGACGCACTTCAGAGTGGGATTGATGCGAGAACCGTGACCAATGTCACACACTGTTTTCTATTTTCTGCGGGCCGCAATCAACGTCGTGTTGTACTGCGTGTTTTTTGCTTCTCGAAAAAACAGGCGCGAAGAAAAACAAACCAAGAACACACTTGCGCGAATATTCAGACGAATTTCGTAATCCACTTTGTTGCGGCGTGATACAGCGCGTGTCGACTCATATCGCGCTGTCTGCTCCGGAAAATGCGGAAAATCCAGTGGAGGATCTCGCTCGGTCGCGCAATCGGATCGATTCTTCACATTCGGAATTGACGAAATTCACCCGGGGTTGTCGGCGGGCGGTCTTCTTTTTATCCAGCGAGACGTGGAAAATCCGTCGCAGGCAACCAGGTCGAATTTCCAGCTTCACCTCGGAATATCGGCGGTGTGTCGAATTCAACCGAGCATCGTCGGGAGAAAATCCGTCGGGTTCACTCACCACCCTGAATTTCCACATTCACCACGAGCGCACCTCGGCGGAGACTCTCTTTTTCAGCCAGTGACGCTATTTATCGCGTATACCACTGCACTGTTTCTCTTTCACTCGTAGCGCGAAAAATCCACCGGCAACGCTTCGTAGCTCATTCACTGCCAGACTCAATTTTCACGTTCACTTCGGCACCGGCGGTGAGTTAAACTTGGCTATTTTTTATTCCTTCGTACAATATCCTTCTTGCAAAGTCCATCCACTTGGTTGCCTGTTTATTTCACTGTCACTCCGATCAACCAACGAAAACGGAGAATGCCCTGAAGAAAATTCACTCGCGATTCAAGCCGGTCTTTGTAGGTCACTGTGGCAGCGCATTCGAGATTAACGTCTTCGAGTCATTCTATAAGCTCTCGAGCATCTCCCGTGGAACACTTTCGCTCCCTTTATTCCCACTTGCCAAAGCGAACCTCATTTCATGGCCGCGCGCGGCACACTGTTGCTCCGTGCGTTCGTCCGTTGCTGCGAAGCTCAGCCGTTCGTCCCCACCACTGCGCCACGACTCACCCCACCACGCAGCATCGCCTGCCGTGTACCATAGCGTTGGCGATCCCCTCTTCGCGCGCTACGCGGAGTCGACCGGTTGCCTCTTCTTTCTTCGGGTGCGTGCAGCGGACTCCTTTCACGAGGGTGCCGGACACGATGCCGGGGATGAAAAGGATGCAAGCGGGGGGGATCGCGGGCGGCGTTTCGTCCTCTCGATACGCAAACGTTCGGAGAGACGAAAGGCTCAAATCGTCGCTCTGATTTATTCTCGAATTTAAAATTGAAAAAATCCATTGAAATGATTCCTGGATTGTCTTTTTTTATCGAGCGGAATTTTTGTTTAGAAATTTTATCATACTTTTAACATGATTATTTTTAATTATATAATTTCGAGAAGCAAAATTTCTGAAATTTATCTTGAATAATCGACCTATGCTACATAAAATATTTAATTGTATTTTTCTACATCCGCGCATTCGTTGTCTCGCTGCAATAAATTTATGTAAAATTAAAAGGCTGGAGAAGAATTAAAGTTTAAAACTCGGTATTAGAATATTATGCAAAGTTAATCGCTTTTTTTCTATAATAACATGCTTTGAGTTGGGATCAACTTTTTGCGAGTGTCACGTTTCGGAGCCGATCCAGTTTTTGTCGACTTCAAGTCGCAGGTACCTTATTCAAAGGACTATCATACCTGCCTGCCTGCACAGTGGTGCCCTCGCAACTGTGACAGGATTCTATTATAGAAGGATGTGTAGACACACATGAATAACAGCGTCTTTTGCTTTGCGCGCATATTTGTTCAAAGGCATATCAACTACTTACGCTGTGCATTAAGGAAATACTTGAAACTCTCACTATCTCTTTATGAAGAGAAAAATGTGAAAAAAATGCAAAAATCTCTTTTTATGTAACGTAACAATATCACTTTGCGAATCGCGACGGTCGTTCAAGATAGGAGAAAAGTGCGATTTTCTATTCTGTAATAACTACGTAAAATATCTTACAAGGTATGGCTGTGCAGCATGTAGAGATCTCGAAGTCAATTTTACATGCGCTCGTTCGTAGACTTGTAAATGTTCCGGAATACGCGTCTTCGCAAGCTGTCCTGTCTTCATTGTGCTCCCTTAAGAGAGCGCAGGGAACGCGAGTTTACATCTTGCTCGCCGGCGGTAGTTTCGCATCGACGAGCTCGCACAATGAAGCGCAGCGCCGGTGAAGAACGACGGAACGTTTCGTCGCGGAATTCGGTAAATAAGAGACGGGCGAGCGCGAACTTCGCGGAGACGGGCGCGTCTTAGACACGGCGTATCAGACGGATGCAGTTCAAACAAGGAAACTCGCGTCGCGGAAAACGTCACTAATCCCGAAACACACAGCACGAATTCGCGCAGCGTCGTGCGCTTTCTGCGAGAATTCCCATCGCAGTCGGCGAATCCGAAAACAATCGATCGCTGAAAAACGACGCGCCTCTCCCACGGGGGAGAGCCTAATCGACCGACGTTTGACGCCGCCTCGCCTAATCTTCTTTATCGTAGAAAAGTTTTTCCACCGTCGCTCGTACGGATTCCTCCGTAAAAGACCCACCTGCTAAGTGATATCGATTGCGCCACGTTGCACTTTCGAGCCTCCGGTGCATAACGGATCACGTAACCGATAATGATCGCCTCGCTTCGATACGCGTTGTAATTACCGTGCAAGAGTACCTATAGAAGATTGTTTCGCGAAGCGATGAATATGTAATCTTGAAAATCGCGAAAAAGAGAAAGAGAATTGCCGTTGTAATTATTAAATTCCGTTGTTCTTTCTTTCCTTTTGCTTCTTTCTATTCGCTTCAATGATTAATCACTTACGCTGGATTAAGATTAATAAGTTAAAATAGATTTGTTCTATTTTATTCTATTAAAGATAGAAAGAGATCGATGGAAAATAGTGTACAAAAAAAAACAATTTCTAATTGTCAAAATTAGATATTTTGTACACCTTGTAGAATTCATTTTTTTATTTTTCATGTTTAGTCTTGTACATTTTAATAATTAATCACTTAAAACAAAAGATTGAGGTCGTAAAATAAATTTTTTCTATTTTATCATGCTGGAGATAGAAAAAAAGTAGATAGAGAATAATTTAAACATAATTTTAAAATCAATTTTTGATGTAAAGATTAAATATTCCACTTTGCGTAGCATTTTTATTTTCCATCTTTCTACTTTTCCTAGTCTACTTTTTTATGTATTTTTCACATGCAAAGTTTGTTATTGATAACCGTAAATAAATACACGTATATAATGTCTATTCTATTTGCTGCGATCGTTGATTCATGAAGATTTACACTTCTTTGAGTTTTGTAACTCTCGCATGCGGTTAAGCGATCGATGTTAGGCTAAAGTACGTTTTCTTATCTGGCTGCTTATCAGGCCTGTGTCCCACGCAGGAAGTCAGATTAGTTGAACCGAGTAACGTCCACGTTCTAATCGACGGCGGCGGAAATCTGCGGAAACTCGCAGGACATGTCTAAGATGTCATAATTCGACATATATGGGTCATTTGGCTCTCACGAGACAAAAGGAAACTGGAAAAAGAAGGACGAAGGGGGGGGGGAGGGAGGGAGGGATATCAGCGGACGAGGGATATGCAGCACGTGGAAAGATATCCCGGTGCGCTCGGGAGACCAGAAACGTGCCCGAGCCTTCGACGCGTCCGTAATATTACAGGATCCCCCGCCGGCAGGACGTGTCAGAGCGAAACGTGTCAGAATGACCATTACTCTTGAGAAGAATAAAGAATTGCGCGGGAAGAATTTTATCCCCGCGCCATGATACGATTTTTCATAGTTTTCATTTTTTCGATTTCGCTCGCGATCGTTCTTTCGCGCGCAAAAGCAATTCCTGCTGCAGAATTGCAAGATGTTTGCGAACGGGTCGCAAACATTCGAGAAAATTCATTTCATTGCTCAGCTCGATTACAATTTGGGAACAATTATACCGCATCGAAATGCACTTGGCTCGAATTGCATACGCAAAGGTTTCCCAGAAATTAAATCATATTATTCGAATCAATTTTTCTTGCATACTACTTCAAACGGAATATTAATATAAGATTAATGCACAAAAAAAAGTTTGAACTTCAGTTAATTATTGTGAAACTTTTGCGAATGCAAGAACCAAACGCAGCAATGCGGCACAATTTATCGACAACAAACTATATGAGATATCACATTATATACATGTAGACCATAACGGATTTGTGATAAGCGTGACACATTTTAAACCGAAGCACAAAGGACTGTACGAAACAACGTTCCACGCAATAGCAGGACACGTGATACTCTTTGAAAATGATCCCCCTCAACGCGTAATCCACCTCCGCAACGTACTTAATGTACGAAAATAAATACAGGCACATACGAACGAAAATTCGTCCTGAATGCAATGAGTATCTCGTCTGTGATGATGCCATTTCCATAATTATTAGCTCTTCTACGCGCGACTCACTTTCTCTCTCATAATTTCAATCTCGTCTCTCGTTATAGACCATTTTTTGTTATAGAATTTTTCAAAAATACATGTATAATAACACTAGAAAGCGGATGATTACAATACCATATATATTTCTCATTTGTAATATGTTGTCGTTATGTCAGATTAATATCAGGCTATTAAAAAGAATATGCTGAGAGAGCTATCACAAGCCAGTATTTTCGAATCTACTTAATCATCAAGTTCGCGATCATCGTGACAGTTTGCGATTCGAAATTAAGGACTCCTTCAACCTTGTATTATTCCGCCCGCGAGCCGTCTCGTGTGTGCATTTTAACCCGCGGAAACCGAACAAACGGCCGTGCCGTGCCGCGTCGCGTCGCAACGCGAAGGGGCGGCAAAAACGAACTATCGGGAGTTGCTGGGTGTGTTATACAATCGTAGCGACGCGGTGGATGGAATTAATTAAACGCTACCGCTTCTCGCCCCCTCAGACCCTTCCCGCCCTTGCCGCTTCCCATCGCTGCCGCCATCGCCACCGCCGCCACCGCCGTCGTCGTTGCTGTATTTACTCGGTGGGCTTTGAGGATCGAATTGCAGGCGGCCCGTGAGAGAGAGAGGGTCTCGTTGTTTGCTCCCCTTCTCCCGTCCGGCCCCCCCGGCCGGACCGACTGTACCCCATCTTCCACCCCTTTCGTTCCCCCCCCCCCCTTGATTCGCGCTCATATCGACCCCTTCCCATTTCCGCGGTTGGTATTGCGAAACTACCGGCGGATATCCGCAAATACCGCGAACGAGTATTTGGAGGACCTCTCACATTCGTCGGGAGAGGGGGATGGTGGAGAAAGGGAGGAGGATAGGGCAAGAGGGGGCCGGTCGAATTACTCGTCCTGCTGGCCGGCGGCATTGAAAATTTCGTCAAACGAGGCCGAAGACGGATCTCGGGATGGGGGATTCTTGGAAAAGAGGGGAACGCGCGGGAAGGATGTATTTACCAAGTAGTTTGGGACTAAGTCGCCCCTCCAGAGAAGTAAGCTAACCGTACAAGAGACTGGACAATGGAATACAGAATATCAAACGAGCCCGACAGAATGAAGACAATTACAGCGAGAACTTGACGATTTCCCACAGATATTTATGATACATATGACACTAAATAGCCGTCGTATCGTTACGCCGAACGACACTTAAATATTACATAACTACAAAATCGTAAAAGTAGATAGATGGATAGGTAAATGGCTGAATAACGGACAATGTATTACGTCAACTTTGACAGAGTTCGACAGAAATAATATAGATGAAGATGAAGTGTACATATATTAAAGATTAAGCTTAATTAAACATTAAGTGGATTCAAGGGAATCAAACAAAATGGATGCGATGCAAGGGGACAAATATATAGAAATAAATGGACACACAGGAATAGAGAAAGGGTGGTCGACGGCAAATATCGGCATGTCGGCGCGTCAGGTCGATACTCCCGACCCGTTGTTCCCGAAGACGTGGCCGGATACGTGCGGGGTAACTTAGGAGCTTTGTTGGCACACACGTGAAGTATCCTGCGAGCGTGCTAAGAATACCGTTCGGAAGTTATGCTACCGTTTAATGGATCTGTTCTAGCAGGAGCCCGATGAGAAATTTTCTCCAACTTTCGAATCCTCAGACGCCGCGCCGACTTTCGGCTAAATTGCGCTGAAAACTTCCGTTTCTTTCCGATACTTGAAGTGTGGAAAAAAAAATCTGTATTGTATCACTGGTCGATCGCCTCCCTCCTCACCATTTACCGCTTCTCGCCCTCTTATGTCGCTCATATGAAATAAAATAAAGCGAGGAATACTGTGTAAATCATGATAAAATACTGTTTGTCAATAAACACACGTTTCTAAGCGCTCGGACATTTTTATCTCTTCTGACATTCGAATGAACAATATTCTCCTTTTCGCTTGACAAACCTAAATCCTTGAATCTATCATCACTCCACACCTTGAGCGATATGACGTAAATTCTAACGGGATAACCGTGCGATAAAATATTACCGTTCGATACGTCCGCGCTGTTACATTTTGTTCGCCGGCCGACGTGTTTTCCGCGCTAACGAGGAAATGTCGATGGCGATAAAAATTTCGTCATAGATACACGCGACCGCGGGTGCGGTTGATGAAACGATAGGAACCCAGATACCGTTGTGTTAGTACCGGCGGTGGTGTCAACGGCGCGACCGGGCCAGCCGACTGCAAATATTACCACGTCGCGTCAGGTCGCCGCCGCCGCTTTCGTCTGTCGGCGTTTCCCCGGGGATATCCTGGACATGTATGCCCGAAAAAGCTCCCACGATGTTCGTGAAACTGCGGCCGCGCCGTGCCGCGGGCGAGGATCGACGGGATTCGACCGGCAATTCGCTCTACAGCGGCGCTAGCCGGAACGAACGACGCGGAAACACGTTGGGATTAGTTCGCGAATAGTCGTGTTGAGAATTAGAAGGTGGTCGTCGTGGCCGAACCGCTGTCTGCTCGTCCGATCAAGTTCGTGTGCGTTTTATCGATAATCAATCGAGAGGAAGAGAACCCCGGCGAGTACGTTTCGGCGATGGGAAATCTATGGAAGGCGTATAGTCTGCGAAATTGAAAATCTTCCGCATATATTATAATTCAAAGTTATTAAGAAGAGATTTGCGCAACATAGAAAAATCTCAAATTATTCAAATTAAACAAAAAAGAAGAAAACAAATTTTTAATGAAAAAACTCGGAAAACTGGATGGATAATAAGTATTTAAATAATTTTGCAAATTAAAATTTTGCAAAAATATAAATTATATAAAATATAAAAAATAAATGTAGAAGAGGAAACTAATTATTTGAATTACAATCTGAATGTATATATGATTTCTTTTATTTACTCGTTCTGTTAAGCGAAGAATACTAGGAACTGTTAAAATATTTTATCAAACTGGGAAGTGATAATGCAATGGATAAGTGTGATAATTCGAAAAACTAACGCTGGTTGTAAAATACCGGATGAAGGAAAATGATGCGAGATAATGGTCGTGCTCTCTCTTTCTCTCTTTTTCTCTGTTTAAAAATAAGATAATCTCTCTCTTTTTCCGCCTGAAGGGAAAGGTGCATTTGTGGCGCCTAACGTAGGCGCCAAAAGCTTTTTTGGAAGCACTCGAGGCGTGCCTTGTTTGCTGACGACCGTCCTGTAAGGTGATGCAGCGAATTTCCCGAGTGTTTGTTAAACATCCTCGTCGCCTGTGTACTATTCTGGCACGTGTATACTTTCCGTAGCCTTTTGCAAGTCGCTATAGGACTACCATCGTTAATGTATTCTAAATGGATGGACCAGCTTGAAAAGAATGGAACGCGCAGCAAAATAGATCGGAGATTCTCGACTCCGAAAAACATAATAAACAGATCGAAAATCGCGAGATTTACAATCTTAGCCTTTTCCAAAGACATGAATCTTTTGCATCAACAATTGTGTTTATATAACTCGTTTCTCCGCCGAACAATAATGCCTTTAATTAATAATTAAAATTCTAACATCGATGAAATCTATTAGTATGAAATTACAGTTTTTGCTGGTAATAAATATTTAAGCACGAAATAAAGTATTTCAGAGAAATTATTTTAAATGTCAAATAAAAATACAAATATGAAATTTAATTTTCAAGTTTGAGATGCTATATACATCTGTTTTGCTGAAAGTTAAAATTCTCATAAAGAACCGTTATTTAGACTATCTACAAGCGATAATGCATCGATGAGTAAGCACGAGTAATCTTTGGTTGGTTTACACAGGCTACAAGTTTGGTTAATCTGATTCAAAAATATCTAAGATATCGACTTATCTTTCTCACTCAAGTCATAGAAGAGAAGTATATCAAAGCGATATCCCAAGCAAACATTGACACGATATTTGACTTAATTTTAACAGTATTTCTCTTGAAAATAATTACAAAATGTATGTGAAATTTATTCACGGATTTTAAAAACTAAAGCTTAAAACTTTTTAATAAAAAAAAAGAGTATTATAATATCTCGGTATGTCATAATTATAATCAAGATTGACGTAAGTGTTCGTTATAATTTCGATGGTAAATCTTGAATAGAATGCGGTCTCCACGTGGAAACTGGCCGACGGACGGAGGCGTCGACGCGCGTCCCGGTGCGTTTCGACACGGCGTGCCAAACGAACCGCATGTAAATCTCTTTCGATTTATTCGAGCGAGAGCTCTCTCTCACTCCGCGCTTGGGTCTCCCCCCGGTTTTTCTCTTTTTCCACCAACCATGGCTTTTTCGCCGGCCGTCGTCGTTCGACCCGACGCTGCTAGACGTTTTGTGTCGGCTCTTTCGCTCTCCCCTTCGTCGGAACGAATAGAGTTTGTTACAACCTGAGTTATCGGAACGCTAT
Organism: Linepithema humile; assembly: GCF_040581485.1. Taxonomy (NCBI): domain Eukaryota; kingdom Metazoa; phylum Arthropoda; class Insecta; order Hymenoptera; family Formicidae; genus Linepithema; species Linepithema humile. Next base: position 8,573,129 of record NC_090128.1, on the reverse strand, counting down.
CGGTCGATAAACTGTGCGGCTAACAATAAGTTCGATACTCCTATCGCCAATCGAATGATTAAGACTGAGCTCATGATTTTCGACGAGATATAAATACTCGCGATCGGATATTTAATTAAGAGTAAGAGTGATTCATTCTTCGCATCAAACGTATTATTTGTAAATTAAAATGGAGTTTTCTAAAGTTCGACATTTTTGTTAAGATATATTGAGATGAAAATATAGTTGCCTAATTAGGCTCACTTAGTAGTTGACTTTTTTTATAAGTCATTTTAATTTTTAAAATTAAAACCCACAGTTTGATAAAAAAGAATTGCGTTTTATGGAATATCATGAATTTTTACGAGGCTCACCATTCCTGACACTATTTATTCCATATCTATATATTTTGAAATATTGTAAATAAATATCCAGGATTTTTAATGTAAGACAGCGTGTACACAACACAAGCACGAGAATTGATCTCACGCTGCTAAGTATAAATTTACTATCTTATCTTATCTAAATTTATATCCATATCAGGGTCGGCTCGATCCCCATTGATTACTTACGCGTTAAAATTAATAATAGCGCCGGCAAGTGCACTAACGGCACTCGGGGGTCCTTGCCGACACAGCCCGGCGATCCGACGATGTCGGATACGAATTAAACGACACCCTTTGACCCGACCGTGCCTATCCCTCCGTCGCGCCCTTTGCCTCTCCCCGCCGCGTCGCAGGTGACTACGTACGAGAGAGTCTCGGTTCACTGATTTATGGTGCAAAAAGAAATCGCCGGCGTAGGTGGACGATGATTTATCGTCCGGGAATAAATTGCGGATACCTACGGCTGCCAGAGGTCGTCACTCCATACAACGAGGACGGCACGCGGGAGATGTAAAAAGGAGAGGGTGAGGAGCGCAGGCAGAGAGGAAAGGCTGGAAAAATCAGGTGGAATTCATAGTTACGATCGACGGCGGCGGTGGCGGCGGCGGCGGCAGCGGCGAAGACCGTGCATACGTATATACAGTAAAGTCGGAGGGAGAAGAGGAGGGGGAGACGGTTTATAAATTTCTGAGACTCCCGATGAAACCCCGAAGCCTTGAAACGCAGCGCGGATTTATCGCCGGAATCCGTCGCACACAGCCGCTTTCGCTGAATCGCTCTTTTTATTTTGTCTTTTTTTTCCTCCCTTCCACCGATATTCTTTTTTTCTGCACGCTGCGCTACGCATAGCTACGTACTGCCGGAAACTTAATAAATCGTGAGCTTTTTGTTACAGCCGCCGGCCGCGCGACGGTTTAGCCGTTTTATTCGCGCCCTTCGGGAGTAAATACTCCCGGGGTTTGTTTCAACGTTTGCGAGAATCTGCGATTCGACCGAATGTTTGCGCGCATACCTTCGTTAGAGATTGAAATGCCTGTTCTTGTTTTATGATCAAGAGCGAAGAGAAATTGTGTGTGTGTGTGTGCGTTATGCTCGTTACGAAGAATGCGTAATACGGTAGAGCTCGTTCGAATAATCGATATTCTTCGTTAAAATAATATTAGCGAAAAGCAAACGGATATTATATTATACAGCTATAACGTTAAAATAAAAATTGATTTGTCAATATATATCAGATATTTTAACGATACTTTAAACGCTATAAATTATAACAGCTGTATGTATTGTGCACAGTTATATCTAGCAATGTCAGATGAAAAAGAAAATAACTTTTTTTTTTGGCTGAGTTTGATATTTTGTTTAATTTTGGAACTGTATTGAAAAGAATATTGCGCATTCCAGAAAACATTTTTTCAAAGTCGCCTTTTTTCAGCTCGCTGTTAAATATAACCACGCAGCATGAGGCAATCCAAGTTATCGCGACGCAAACACAGGACAGCGATAACGTTTCCCATGTCCATCGGAAACGCTCCGGTATGTCAATCGAGCGCGGTTATTTCCAACTGCGTATATTTCAATACTAGCATTCGTCCGCGGTTTCAAATTTAAAAGCCGTATTCAGGAGCCGCGGCAGTGTTTTGCGGACAGACGAAAAACGGCGAGATCTGCCCGCAGAATGTACCGCTCTCTCGCGACTGTAACTCATTCCGCCGTGCAATATGAAGTGACCCTTATGACGAATGTCGGCGGCCGGGCATGCGAGTGAAGAGGAAAAATGGGGGTGTCTTTCCCCGCCGGTATCTTCCACCGATTCCACCAGCACGAGAGCATTCCGAGAGTCGTACTTCCGTGAAAAAGATACTCGACGTTTCTTCCACGCTGGTTCGCCCGAAATTCTGCGGGCTGTTTTGCTTCGATAAGCGCGTGACAAACGTAACCGCATGAAAAATGCAGGCTATTAACGTTAGCAGTATAGAGATACAAAAACGAGATTATGTGGAATTTAATTTTCAACATACTGATAGCTAAGTAAATTAGAAATTAATCGTTAATTGATAAACTTTTTAAAAATTGATGAAAATTAATAATAAAATATAGAATTTCATTATGTCGCATACAATATAATAATGTTTTTGGCACAAACAAGTCAATAAAAGACGAAGACTTTTAAAATGCTCAAATTAATTCACAAAAGTACATACGTTTCGGCAGATTGGATTCGGCTATCTTTAGTGTACACACAAATTAAAAAACTTATGACGACATATCTATGTCGTTAAAACGCACGCAAACAATATAAAGAAGTCTATTTTAGATTGATGAGACTGAAGTTGTCTTCTTACACGTCATTTGTCAAAAGGTAAAAATCCATGCTAGCACATAACGCTATTTGTAATTATTGTACCGTGTTAAAACTATTGTTGGTCAATTTCGGTTAAATGTGAATGTAACCATCGTCAACCTTGTGAATATAAAGAAGTCAAATTATTAAAATTATTAAAAATTAAACAAAATCCTAAAAGAAAATAAGTTAAAGAAAACATACACCTCAATGTAACGCCGGATATTTTTTAATCTTTTCATTCCCAAATTATTCAATAGCTACAAAAGAAATATTTGTTCGTATGTGCACATTTCATAACAAATAAATCATTATAAAAAATTTTTGATGTTTTAAAAACGTTTAAGGACTATTTTTATTTGTTACTATTTAGCTTTGTTCTTATCTTTGATTAGTAAATCTATTTAAAATATTTCAAAGAAATTATTATTTTTAAACATTAATTGCATTTAAAACAGTTTTTGTCATCGAGTTGTGACAGCGAAAAATGAAAGATGATAATATTCCAATATTTTATTGCAAAATTTATTAAATACATATTTAAATTTATTAAATACATATTTATTAAATATTTATTAATTGACTATTTATTAAATACATATCAAAATACAGTATTACAGCCATGTATACAAGACTAAAAACAATTAGTACATATTCACAGATATGGAAATATAGATGGTTGCAATATTTTATTTCATATTTTTAAATACGTAGCCACATGACTACAGTGGGAATGAAAGGGTTAAAAATCATATATATATAAAATTGATTAAAACTCTTAGAATTTGAAGTCAATTTCTATTATCATACAGATATTAAAATAATGTCAAAAACCAAAATTCTTCAATAAGTGTATCGTACAGTGGATGTTAGAAGAAGGACAAGTCAAATTATTATAGAATATATTATAGACTCGAAATAACTTTTTCAGTGAAAAACAATTGAAATATTATTAACATTTAGACGTCATTTATATGGTTTACGTTAAATTAATCACAATTCGAGCTAAAGATAAAGTTGAATCAAGATACTTTTAGAATATTTGTCCGTTTCAAAATATACAGGTTTACAATACTTTCCTAACACATTCGTAAAAAGCCTGAAGTATGACTGACCCGTCCATTAATAATGTTCTATATTAGTAAAAGTCTGACGATGTCTAGAAAATGACACTTATCGTCAAAGTGTCTTGTTTTTTGTAAGAAAAATAACATGGATAAATGACCATGGTATCCCTGTCTTCATCTTGCCTATTCTATTTTTCTCATTCTGTCCTTTTTTTCCGACTCGACGACATACCACGGTCGATCGACTTCACGGTACCGCCAATTAGCCACCCGTAGACTCGGGTGCGACCATAAATGCATAAATCCGTCAAGACTTGACCGTCTCGTGGCAGACCCAGAATGGCGATGAGAGCCACCGCAGGGTGTCGACGCGGAACAATATCGCGAATGTCCTCGCATCTCCTATTTTTTTCTGGTAACCTCGCCTCGAACACTGACTTTTCAACAGGAAAAGCATTGTTGGAGATTTCCATATATCTTTTCGCAGAAAGAATGACCGATTATCTGCTCTAAAAGTAGACATAATTTTGTCACAGTTTCCTTTTGCTTTTGATTAGGACAAATATACCTTTTACGTGTGAAGAATTTTGAAGACTGTAGCAAAATACCGTAGCAAACAAAAAGAATTAGAAAGAAGACAATATTACGCCAATAACATAATACTCAATAATAAAGGCAAACAATTGCGAAAGGCAGGCAATTGTTTCTATTTTTCACGTTGGATAATCCGGGCTTAAATATCACATTGATATTTGTTTTAAATATTGCATTGCAATAAACAAATTGATGTAGGCTAATCTGTGAATTATGACTTTTCCAAAATTTTTTTACGTCTACAAGCATTCATATATTTCTCGGCTATTTTCTTTACTTTGCACATTCCTTATATTTTATTGCGTCCGGACGACAAGAGAGGACGCGCCTTAATTTTCCCCTGGCTGCTTCCAGGATCTGGCGTGCCGCCGGCCTATCCATTTCCTAATCCCCCGAAGAAGGGGTAAAGCCGTCGCGTTGTTCCCCATCCCGGGGATAAAATGGCCGGCGCTCTTAACGTAAAACGCCTCGGTAATTCGAGATTTCCGGCAGCGCCTCGCGCTGCGAGGAAAACGGCGGAAGTTTTCCTCGCCGGGTAAGAGGAAGCCGCGAAGTTTCCACCGCGAGAGAAAGAGAGAGAGAGAGAGAGGAGATCCGGGAGGAGTTTCGGGGATGATGCCAGTGGGATTATACTCCGGTAAGAGTAACCGGCGGTACATCCTTAATTGAACCATCGTTCTTGCACACCTAACGCATTCGTGAGCCATCGTTCGCCTCGAGCCGCGTGTGCTCTCGCGTGCTGGCTTATTTGGAAACTTAACAAAGTAGTAAATCCTGCCGCGAGACTCTTCCGTCCGCAATCCACGCACTTTGTCTCGATGTAAACTCGTGTCTCGTTCGCTCGCGAAAAAAAAAGAAAAAGAGGGAACAAAGTATTTTCTGGCGTTCTTTGCTTCAGGGTTTATCGAAGTAAACTTTGAATTAGCTCGGAGTTAGGTTGAAGAGCGCACAATTCCTACTTAGATTTGTAATCAAATGGTGTTACAATAAATCATATATCGTTGTCATATAATAAATGCATGTATAATAAAATGTCATATCGTCAAAGTTAAATTCATTGATGTTGAAAAGAAAAATATTGTTAATTGATTGATAGAATTGATCATAACACCGTGACAACTGTGTGTTAATTTACCGAGTTACTTCAAGTGATGTAAGAAAGCTTTTAAACTGAGAGGCCTTTTCTCTTCGACGATCGGAGCCGCCTTCGGGAAGAATTAAGAGGGACAATGCGATTCATTACATTGCGGCACATCTAAGGTGTGAGGTTCCACATTTATATGCGTCATTACGCGCACAATAGAATTGCATTACGTGAAAATCCACTCATCGCGTGTCCATAATGTCCATAATGATGTTACTTTCAATGACACATGAATGCTAATGTGTAATTGTTAAAAATCTAAGATAATGAAGCCTTCTAGCAATCTTTTATAAAGTGTAAAAATCGAAGTAAAAATTAATAATACAAAATGTTAATTACCGGTTTTAATGATTCCGAAAGAAACTTTGCAAAGATGGTTATTAATAATCAATATTAGTATTGGCAAAACATTAGAAAACTGACTTTTTAAACAGTATTAATTTTCATTATCAATAGTTAATCATGTTTTTTAAAACATATATTGTTGTCTAAACGAAATGAAGGATTTATGAGGATTTTGTTGTAAGGAATCACTGCTGAGCAGTGATCTCGTCGTGACACGAAAGAAATCCTTGAAGATCGATCCGGTGCGAGGCTTCACGCCTCGTCGTGAGTGTAATCGGCGCTCTTAACGCTTTAATCCCTCGCTATGGCTCCGATCTTCGAGGCTCGGGACTCTTCTCAGCAGGAAGGCCTTACGAGCACACTCCACTCGGTCCTCATACCCCTTCACTTTCCCCCCTTCCTATCGCGCTTTGTACCTGAATTTAGCTGGAATGCTGTCTTTGGTGAACGATGATCGCCATTTGCACTTTCAACGAGTTGTGACGAGAGAAGATGTACGAGAAGATATCCCGAAAAGGTCTCACGTCAGCTCGCAAAAATCTGTTCTTTTCAAGAACAAATTTTTTTCAAAATAAAAATTGAAAAGTAAAATAATAAAATGAGCAGTTTAATAAAAATATTTGGTGCGCTTTTTTGTACGATTTTGTAAAATATCTTTCTAATTAAAAATATTTTTTCGCGAAATATATTTCTTCATCTAATTCCGCTTTCTCCCTTTTATTAAAAATCTCGTACACATACTCTCTTATCACAAATATGTTTTCTCAATCAATGATCGGAAATAAAAGTTGCGCCTAAATTATTTCTCTTTGTTTTTTTTTTTTAGTTTTGGCTACTTTTCAGGACTTTTATCTCAATTTTCCTCACCCTGCTGTCGGTCGGTCGGTCGGTCAGTAATCGTCGGTTTATAATCTGGTTCGCTTTGGGAGACGTCAGTTGGCACGCGAGTCCCTGGGGCTTCCCCGTGTGTTGCGCGTCGACACGGGTCGATCCTTTTCGTTCATCCGGATTGCTTGGGAATCGGCGGGATGATATCTGAATTATCTTTCCCGGTGTTTTGGACCGAGGTGGTCCGTTAAAACATCGGGCGTTCGTGAGCCAGGAGGTTCGAGCCGAGGGGGACGAAGGAGCAGTTGGGTGAGATGCGAGAATAATTGGCGGTCAGGTATGCGCCGCTCGCTCGGATCGCTTCCACGTATATACCCTTCGACTTAACTTTTTTCGAGACGGAGAACGAAGCGATGCAACTCGAAATTTCCGATGCGCAAACAAACTTTTTACAGTTTGTTTTTTTTTTTTTTTTGCAAAGCGGAAACGAAAATCCCAAAATCAAGCAATCAATCGCACGCAATATAATGCACTGAAAGCAATTTCGCCGAAATCAGAGCTGCATTTCCATTTAAATCGAAAAGTCATTTGTATTCCAATTTCTTTATGCCGAATCGAACGCTCCTCTTTTCTCATTCAAATACAGTATTTTGAAAAACAAGGCGTGTTATTGGAACATCAAAAAAAAAAACTTGGGGTACACTTTGCAAATACACAGAAAATGTTATTATAAACGGATATTAAGTTGTAGTTTGCGCCGCGGAACCGCGCGGACCAAGTACTGCACTTCCCTTCGAGTACCTTCCGAGCTCTCGTATTTGCATAAACAGAAATTCATCGTGAGGGCCCACAATGGATCCCGCGAGTGCAAACACCGCGGAGTGCATTTAGGGTGTGGGGTCAGTCCACAAACACGTACCCGAAAGCACGAGGGTCCACGTGAGCCTCGCGGATGAAAGCCGCCCCACGGAAAATCCTCTGCAAACTGTCACTGCGACGAGGCTCGTCGAGCGTCCGTTTGAAGGGAAAAAAAATCGAAGGCACCTGGCGAGCTTCAGAAACCGGGAGCGGGAGCGATTCTCGATCGATAATACCGCTGGTGCATCGAATGAATACGACGGCAAACAGTATTCCGCAGTTCCCCGTCACGAAAAATGCAAATAGTGACTACACGCAGGATTTGTCGGACTTGACGCGGATCGACATGATTTATGTATATGTATGATATACTACCGATCATTAATTCATGAGCTTTGAATGTTTTACCGCTGTAAATTTTAACATTATTAGACCGCACAACTTGTTTTCAACCAACGTGATCTTGGAATAAGTAAACGGATAAGAATCTGAAGAACTTTTCTTCATTTTAAGACTCTAAGTTGCTTTATTCTGGAATTTTTTCGACACGTCTTAAATCCTTGTTTAGCGTCCAGCTTTACGGATTTCTTTGGATTCCGCCCGGAATGTATAGATTAAAGAATTATTAGAGCGTCAACGGTGATTAATTATGTCAAGATTAAACGGATTAGCGACGAGGATCGGACTTAAGGGAGTGCGAGTGCGTCCTTTGGAAAAGACCGCGCGTGTGAAGGTAGATTGAGCGGTCTTCATTACTTCGCTCGCTCATTATACGTTCTCAGCTTGAATTCTCTTACCTTTCCCCATCTGCCGTCACCTTCTGCCGCGCTTCTTCCGCTCGTCTCTAGTTTCTGGTGCCGCGAACAATTTCGTGGTTTTTTAGTCAGTCCTCTCCAGGGATATTGGATAGGCGCTAACAACGCGAAAACCCCTGTATAAACAAAAAAGAAAAAAGAAAAAACAAGGTGAAAACACTTTGATAATGTGATCCAGGTGTTTTTTAATCAGTACGTGATATAATTACTTGATAATATTTCAGTGGCGCGAGCGCGAGAAGTCAGAGCTTAGTTATTAATGGCATAAAATATTAGTTGGATAAAGTTGCAAACCTCTCTCGAAGCGTCGAGTTCCATTAATCACAGTCCGCGACGATGATTAATAATAATTCAGCCGCTGCTTACGCATTTGAATAATATGGACCGAGAAATGATTAGCAGCTGAACGATGCGGATTAATTAAAAATAAACATCGACCGTCAGACCGAGAGAACATAATACGTCTAAGAACGATGCCGCATTAATTTATTATTATCGCAAATATCATTTACGGCGAGTTTCAGCGCTGAGTTAATTATTCAAGCAATTACTTACTCGTTCGACATTAATCAGGATAGCCCTAATCAAACATAATTCGAACAAGCGATATTTTATCATTTAATCCGCGTTTCGGATTACACAGGCCGATTAATAACGCGATTACGATCGCGCGGCCTAAGCCAGGGCGATATTTCATCGTTTGATCCACCGAGCTGCCCCGCGAGCGAGATAATCGGACCTCTATTACAACTCCAACCGGTCGTGCGGACGGGCAAGGTGTAGCGCCGCATAATCATCGCGGCAGCGCGGACTAACATGTATAACCGCTCGTTGTTGTCCGTCATTCCAGGAGATAGCTTCCACCTCGAGAGAGCGCCCGCGAAGTCGTCTGGAGTGGCCTCGCAGGCAGCTCGCTCGCCATGGAGGGTCCTCTCGTGGAGCGGAAGAGGGAGAAAGAGAAAGAGAGAGAGAGAGAGGAATAACGCGTCGCTGGTTGAAAAAGGAGCGCACACCTGACCAAAGAGAAACGACGGACGGACCTGCGTGTACCTGCTGGAACAAAGGTTTAGCTAACTGCCGCCACCGCTGGAAGCTGAAACGCATACACATGTACGCGCGTGTACACACACGCGCACATGCAGAAGCGCGTACAGGTAGCCGAGGATAATCACTATCTCTTTCTTCTTTGGCGTCTCTATTAACGTGGTCGGATGAACGGTGGGCTCGGCCCGGTTTCGGGAAACGATATCGAAGGCGGAATGTCTCTCTCTCTCTCTCTCTTTCTCGAGTTCCTTTCTTTTTGGATATTTCGACGCCGCGAGAAAGGGTTTTTATATCCGAGACGGCAGAATCGATTTCGGAGACATAAGCGCACCAAGTCGGGGAAAGATCTCCATGTGCAGCTAGCTCTCGGAATTGAACTCTCGGAGTCTCGTCGGTCGGCTCTGAATCCGAGACGCGCAACTCGAGCCGTCCCTCGGAACGTTAGACTGTTCGCTTCTGTGAATTCCGAAAAGATCGAGAGCAAGTATCTCGAAGAGAACATTGACATCTTAATATTAAATCGGAATTGCGAAATGTCATGTTTTGTAAAATAAAATGCAAGCAGGAATATAGATGAATTGTGCAGGAATCTGTGTAAGTTTCCATAACTGCAAAATGCAAAAAGAGATATTCAACAGTTTTAAGAGCTCCAAAAATACTATAAAACCTTTAAAATGTATAATGCAAAAGCATTTCTTAGTGCACGCGAGCGCGATATTATATAACTTTCTACAGAATTACTACAGATTTGTAGTATATAAAATATTGATATTTTTAGTGTTTGAAATTTCTTTCAGCATTTGTGTGTGTGTGTGTGTGTGAACACGTTATTACATTAATTTTTTATACAGCTATTTTTGTAATACACAACGGAATATAATTGCAATATTACATTTAAACGTCACTATAACATTCACTTGATATTTTTACAGTTAATCTTTTTTTATTTTGCGAATGCTTTTACGTTTGACACCAACGCGAGAATATGGCTTTCACTCTCCGGAGCGCTATTCATGTTTAGAGACACGCATTGCAGCTTTGGTGTCGGCGGTAGGCCGAGCTCACTCGTGATAGCGTAATCGAGTTACGTCGGCGGCGCCGTCAACAGAAATTCTCTCGCGTACGAGGATAACGTCCGAGCATACGTACGAGAATGTCTGGTACGGTCAGTTCGGGTCGGGTGGACCCGATTTTCTACTACTAGGAGGGTTGGCTTTTAAGCGACACGTACGGCCCTTTTCTTCTCGGGGACACGACTCGTCCACTACGTGCATATTGCGTACGCCGCCCTTTCGTAAGCGCTATATTATCTTTATGTGCCCCGACGACCTTACCTTCTGCTTATTCAGGGTTTTATTAATGCGCTTGAATTTACTCCGCGACCGGAATAAACCCGGCGCATTGATGTCGGGATATTCCTTTTTGCGACGGTAGAGCGGTACTAGAGATTGGAATAGTATTGTACTGTATAAACAAAAACGAGACGGTAGTTTAATAATAATGCTAAACTGCTTAACTGTTTGGAATATAAAGCACGAAATAACGTTGAAATGACAGTAATAATTGCGAAAATTATATTTATATTTCACATAAAATTTCTGCGAAATTAATAAGAAATCTTTTTTTCATTAAAAATTCAAGTATTAAAACATTTAATGTGGAATATTTTATATAAAATAAATATTGTGTCTCCAAGAATCTTCTTGTCAAAACAAAGTTTGTCAAATTAAGGTTATTTGTTCAAGAGTATTGTGACATTTTGAATGCTAGAATTTTTTAATAATTAATTTAAATGATTAAAATCAATACTTTTTTTTTCGATCTCTCTTTCTCTGTCAAGCGCTTGACACTCTCTTTTTCTCGAGACAAAACCCCATTATAAAGCCTTCAAATATCGGGGTTTGGAACATCGATCGAGAAACGCGGATCGAACTCGATGCACTCTCGGCACCACTATTATCCCCGGGCAAGTTCCGATCATCTCGTCTCACGCGGACGATAACCCGTAATTTCTCCCTCTTCTTCCATCACCTGCCGAAATCACGGGAGACGGCAACCCTGTTATTGTTGCTTCGCCAGCCAGCCGTGCGATTAAGTCGACACCGGAATTAGGTTCGCGGGGGGTTCCTGGCCCACGTGGCCGGCGACCATCTTCTCTCGCGCGCTCTTGACGTCGAAGTTGCTGCCTCCATTTAACGCCCCCGAACACGGAGCCGAAACTTCCGCCGCGTCTGTTCTACCTGATGCACCGAACAATGGGAGACCCATCATCGCCAGATTCAGAGAGCATTCCGCTAGCGGACCGCTCGTTAGTTCGAGAAACACGAAGATTTAGGCTTTGTCCAAAGATCGACCGATCGTATCACGGCGAATTTTCCGAAACGTGTAATTTGTGTGCGGCAGACAAATAACGCGTGCTTACAAAGTAACGAAACCGTATTTATACGGCTTAACTCAAAATTGCACCATTAGGCGATTCTATACGCTTTTTAGCCGTGAAAAAAGTGTGTATAATATTTGTTCGATTCCAATGTTTGATTTCAAAATATACTTTTTCTCTCTCATTTGTTTTTTTCTCCACTAAAAATTTTTAAATTTTAATTCCTCTCAATACAATTTTTTTTCTCTCGACTTTTGGAATTTTTCAATCGCAGAATATCAATTTAAAATCCGCAATCAAGTAATTTCTTGCGAAAATTGAAAAAGAGCATATGATTACGGAACTATTCCGTTACCAATCTCTTTCACCGCTGCGCGCGCGATATCTTTCACTTTCGCTACGTTATTACCATTTTAATTTCATTTCGTCACGTGTTATATCTCGCGTCATCTTTCTCTCTTTACGCGGTTTCGAGACTCGACTATCGAAATATTTAACGTCAAAAATTCAATACGTTCACACGTTCTGCACATCCGGCGAGTTATATCCCGCCGATCCCGCCAGAGTCCCGTCTTCAATTTCTTGATGGATTTCGCGGTCGACGCCGGCGGTAATCACCAATTTCATCCGGTACCGCCGTATTTAATTAAATCATACCTCAGCGACGTGCTGATCGACGCGATGTATCGACGTCGGGAGACGTCGCAGGAGGAGGGGACCGTGCACGGGTGAAAAATGAAACGGGGAATACTTCGTCGTCCGCGTCGCACGTGCCCGCGTCTGTGAAACGTGCGAGCAATCCTATGGATACTGGATACACACAAACGCACACGTAACGTACATGTAACGATAATGCCACGACTAGCGTGAGAAGCACGTTCTCAGTGACGGATCCTGGCTGTCCGGATATTTCTAATTTTCTTTGTTTCCACCGTCCACTTTTACGGTGGATACACGTGCGCGCATCCTCGAGCACGATTGCAACCAGATCGACTTCCCGAGCATGTAACCTATGTTTACGTCTTTTTCTTGGTTTTACTTTCGTTCCGTATTCGGGTCAGTGTGTAATTGCAAAACCGTAAACTGGGATACTTTTCGTTAAAAAAAAAACGTACCATTAATTGAATTAAAATAAAAGTTAATATTTTTTCAAATAAAGTGAACATATGTGATTATTTCATTCAACATTTGATAAATATTTCACATTCAGATATTTTTATATGTTGTTGATATTCTTTTGATAAAATATTATTAAAAGAAATTTTATGAGTAAAATAATCAATGTGATTGTATTTTGCGACCGCATTCGTTCCAGTTGCGATAACTGCTTTCCGTTCGCTAGTTGCGGTAAGCACGTTCCGCTTTTACTAGAAAAATGCTTCTAATCTCCAGCCGGTCCGCCCGCTTTCAATCGCAACATCCGCTGCTACGCATTGCGTTCATATTGGAACAAGAAAGAGAGAGAAAGCCGAGACCACACGATAACACTTTAAGCCTGAAGTAAACGCAATTTATAAATTGCTAATATATCTTTGTAAATATTTCATTAAATAAATCACATTTTTTTCATTGACTATTATAAAGATCGAAGGCCAGAGGTCAGAACATCTTCTTACAAAGGAAATTGATTTGGTATCAGTCGCTTGAGAATGCAAGAGCTATTGTTCTGTCCGGTTTAGGCTTCACGCTCGTTAGCGAGCGACAAGTCGCGCCTTTCGATCTCGCGGCCGGAAAAGGAGAAACGCGTAACACACGTTTCCCACACATGTGCGTGGTGCGACGCGTGGCTTGCGTGGCAAAAGATATGTATCTCTTTCGTCGGTTTCGTAGAAGGGAGTTTCACGGGCGAAAATACGCGTTCGTCTCTCTTTCGCCGTCCCTCTACAAGATAAGTTAAAAGGATGTCGTAACCTCGCGTGGCCTCATACGTGGCGTAAGCCCGTGCCCGCGACACAAAGCCGGACGATTTCCATAATAATCCGCCGGTCGTCTTTGTGTCGCATTCGGACCGACGGTCTTTGAAAGTCGCCGTATTGGACCCTCCTCGGAAAACTAGAGCACGAGTGAGTCCCGTTTGCAAAGCTGGCTTCAGATACGTCGGTGCCCTGAGTCCTTTCTAATGTATGTTCCCCGTTCGAGTAAAAATGCTTACATTTTACATTATTTTGCAATCTCACAGATGTTTCTTTCGGATCATAAATCTGTATCTATATTGTGTTGCTTTTTATATCACGAAGAAATAAATATGAGCTGTTAATTGAGTCGAAAACAGCGGTTTCTTGTAAAAATGTTGAAATATGCAAATCAATACACTCGGGCTGCGTCCGTCTCGCTTGGAGCATCCTCAAAGCCGGTTCTAATATTATTTTACGCACGTTCCGATGCCGGTCGCGCCAGATTAAGTGTCGTGTTGTCGTATTTCGGGATCGCGAGCGACGACGGAAGGTCGAGATTCTGAATTCCGAAAGAGGCCGCGTCTCGCGCGCACGGCTAGTTTTTACTTTACGACCTTCCCCGGTTCTCTCGGTTAGCCGGGCGATCAGGATTTCCAAATCCTGGAACGTGACTTTCCAGATTTCCCCCTGCCGACCGCTCCGGTTGCGGGCTCGCGTAACCGCCGCGCGAGATTTGCCTTCGAATAATTTATAGTCCAGCCGGAAAATTTCGCATAGCCCTGTAAAACTGTAATGTCGCGATTCCACGGTCCGGTAACGTGCCCGGAAATCTCCACGGCGATCTCGATAGTTTATTTCGCAACGATTTTCCGACGCGGTCGCTCGCCCTTCCGAGGGATACGTCGCGCGCGGTTGTTTTACGAGAATTTCCGACGTGCGCTCGCGCGCACACGTTGGAAATACGCATTATTAAAATATACCGCAAAACGCTCGCTTTTTCGGTACTTTATAAAATATGCCGTGTGGAAACTCCCGCGAAATTAAATCAATGTCAACCGTAGTTTTTCAGTCGAGTTTTCGGTTTTCGCAAGAGAGCTCGGTCTTTCGCATGTAACATTTAACTATAAGATCTTCGTCGCGAAAGAGAGAAAGAGCGAAAGATATTTCGCTTATTAAGTCGCATATGTAACATTTAACTACAAGATTTTTATCACGCGAGAGAAAGACATTTCGCTTGCTGAATCGCCACGGAGTTATTTCTATCACTTTCATCCGTTTCACAGATGCTTTCCATTTTTTGAAAACCGTATCGCCGCGCGACACGGAGCTTTCACTCATAATACGGGGAGAACGCGTGCTCGCTGCCGGGAAACGTCGAGCTTATGGCCTCTTCCTCTCTCAAGAGAGTGCACGTCGCGGGGGGGGGGGGGGAGAAAAGAGAGGACCAGGGCAGGCATCATGCTTCCTCAGCGGTGTACGACGCGAAGGAAGAGTAAGGAAGTCCCGTGGAACCGGTCCGGATTTTATTTCGTGCGCGTTTGTCTTCCGCCTGGATTACGCTCGCGGCTATAAGCGGAAGATAAGATACGTCGAGGATATCTACGTAAGGTCGCCGTGACATATGGCTGGCGTACGAGCTTCCCCCTCGAACGTTCTTTTGCTCTCTTCCCCCCCCCCCCCCTCCTCCCGGTCTCTTTCTCATTCGTCTCCTTTCTAGACTGGATACACTTTCTCACTTTGTCGTCCCGGACCTTCCTCTTCTTGTTTCGCTTCCTGTGGAGACTCGGGCCTGAACTCCTCAGCCCATCTTGCTCTCGCTATCATCCGTATTGGTAACACGATCAACCTGCTGTCCATCCAACCTTCCTTCCTACGGATCGGAAGGAAGCTCGCACCGGCGGGCGGATTGCTTAGAAAGGATCTACCCTCGAGCGAGCATGGATCGTTGAATAAAGCTATCGTCGATTACCCGCAGATTTAATTGAGTCTTGATTCGATGAGAAAAAAAAAACAATCTTCCCTTGGCGAGATAGTAGCATTTTATCACGGATGATTTCAACCCTTGCATGCTAGATTTAGCATGCCACGGTTGAGCTGAAGTTTAATTTCGCGGAGTGCCGACAATGCAGATCTCTCTATTAATTGGATGGATTCTGATACTTCAAATCTTTGCTTTCAGAGATTTTTCGCCGTCTGTAATATCCGACCGTTGACGTTTATGGTCATCGCGTGGATATCGTTCGCAGGCGTGGCCGCGCGATGCGCAGCACGCAATGCATATCTGTTAAGGGTGTCTCTGCCCCTCTTGCGTTTTCCCCGAATCAGATTCTATATAAGGTGTCCTAACTTCGTCCGCGCGTACACATCCCAAATTTTAATTTATCAAAGCAGTTGATCTAAAGATCCTTTTAGTTTTAATTAAAGTTGTAATTTAAAATCAATTTAATTAAGCGGTCTGTAATTAATTGACTAAAATTGAAATCAAAATGTCTCTCTCGAGGCATTTTCTATCCAAAATTTACTGAATATAATTATTCTCATACATTTAACACACAAGTATATCGTACTTTTAGAATCACCATGCGATTGACGTATCGCTTCGATTCAACGACACGTATTGATTATTTCGAGACACCGTGTACAAAGAACGGACGCCATCAGCGGGTGCACCGGCGACTTCTTTTTATTACCTTTTCGGAGGATCGCGTGCACGCGACGGTCGGCATCGGGCGTAATTAAGTGATTATCTCGTCCCGTGGTGGACAGAGAGAGAGAGAGAGAGAGAGAGGAGTCGGTCGGGTCGGTGTATCGCGTTCCGGTCGGCCAATAAAGCCGAGAGACCCGTTTTTGCCGCGAGCGTCGTCCTCGGTTCGCGGTCGCTCCACCCGCGCCTCCGCTCGTCCTTTTTGCGCCCTTTCCTGTTCTATCTGTTTCCCGGAGAACCGCCATGCCTCTCTTTCTCTCTCTCGCGGCGTCTTCGACCAAATTGCGACGTTCCGCGCCCAGAAACACCGAGAAGGATAATATCTGACGGAATCCGGAAATGGCGAATCGCGCGGCGGAACCGGACCGATCGAAGCGGATTAATCCTTAGAATATCAAAGCGAATACTAAGCGTCCATATCTCCGGATTTGCCGTTTAAGATATGTACATGTAATTTGCGTATTTAACATTCGCAATGGCCGGTAGTGCATTGCGAATGCGCTCGCGTTTTCACTGAGAACCTCGCAATATGTTGAGAATCCTTAATGGCGATGGAAAAATTCAAATAGGCGAAGATAAATACAACATTGCTGAAAATTTATCGCGATTAAAAATATGTCTTTCTGTTAAAAAAAAAAAAAGCTTTATTACTGTTTTTCTTAAAAAAGGACGAGCGTTATAATAGCAAGCACGCTAATTCCGAGGGTGCGACCCTTGTCGAGTGCTGCAAATCAAGTTTCGGAACGCTTTAAAGGCTCGTTATTATGTGATGAATCAAATTATCGTGTGTGAAAGGACACATTTGCCTCTCGACGCAGTAATAATGCCGTTCGAAAATTCCCGACAGTCGCTACATTGCGCTATTGCACAAAGCACAATTTTGTCCATCGAAATCGAAGATTTAAACTTTTTATTTTGCACGTACTGCGCTACAGTGCGCCGAATATTCTATTTACGTACTTTCAGTTATTTTTCATAGTTACTTGTTATATAACTAATAGAGACGCTGTAATAGCTTTTTGCGATAAAAAACAGAAACATGAAATGGAAGATCAATACGAACTATAAAAAATTGCGATGAGATTTTTCCGCGGACAAATAGGACGAGCTTTTCACGCGCATTGAAATTCTCGTTGTCGAATTCTATACGCTAACGACCCCGATCTCTCGGCGTTTAATTAAAAGCTAAAAAGTTCCATCCGATCGATCACCGCCAATGAACTACCGATTCCGCGATTTTCCGAAAAAAATTTCGCGGGCAACGCAACGCGGCGTGCTTTGCGCGGTTAGCGATCCGATAGCCTCATTTCGCGATAAAACTGGCGTACAAAACTCCGTCAAAAATTGAACCAAAAAAATTCCGGCGGACCATCGAACCGCCACTTTGCGCCGCTAAACCGACAATTTCATTTCCACGTAATCGTCCAACGACGAATTTACCTCATGCCGACGCGCTCGGAATCGAAATGTCGGCTCTCGTGGAATTCTTTTTTCCGACAGAACACTTTACAGATGAGCGCGAGTAAAAGTTCCAACTGTGTGCAAACAAAAAGCTTCACTTGATTGAAGATCAAAAATGAGGGACGAAAAATTCAGTACTGAGACTTGAATCAGTGTCGGCATGAAAGATTTCGTGATAGATTTTTAATGAACAGGACTCTCGGGACCAACAACGCACGGATTCGATTATCTTTTAGTAGCATCACTCGACGGTTTCAAGGATTTAGAATCGGGAGTAACCGGTTCGCCAGGTATGAAACTCGTGGGACGAAAAAAGGATCTACAGCATCCTCGCCGGACCTAATCAAGAGTGAGTTCTGAGTAATGAAAAATTCACAAAACCAACAGTGTTCCTGGAACTAAATGGCTGGAACGGCGTTCGCGTGTCCACCGTCATCGCGTGTCGCGCAGGTCAACCGGTGCGTTAACGCCGCGCGGCCGCGCTGAATTCCTTCCCGCTGACCGGTTGTCTAGCTCGTAATTGCCAGTTTCGCGTGTTAATGTCTTCATGCCGCGGTAGACAAGTGGGATCGGGGCTAACCGGTTTGCCAGATGGCACGGTTTTCAGCCGGCAGTTCGCTTTCCGCGCGACTCGGCGTAGGCGTGTTTATCAAAACGCGTTCATCGGTTATGATCGCCGACACGGAATTAGTGATCGACGATAATTACATGATCGCGACCGATACTGTCGTATTACGCTAATCGCGCGGTAAACGCTAAGGCCTTGCCTGCAAAAGGGCACTGTCGAGCTAGACTCGTCAATTTTTTACTATTCCCAGTACGATTCATTTCATTTCTTGTCAATTATTAATTGTTAAAATTGAACCTTATACGTTCTACAACAACAACATTAAGGAATTTGCCTTAAATCTTGTCCATTGATAGTCTTTCTACGCATAGTTTTCCAGATAGTTGAAACATTGCGTGATTATATTTAATAAACTATATTTCTTTAATCTTCGCGCGTAAAATTTTCTAAATCATAAAAATGCATTATTACATTCATTTTAATCTAATAGTATTTAAATGGAGGATGAAATATTCAATATTGACTTTCGTCGAAATTAATTCGAACTGTAAAGGATTATCATTAAAACGAGATTACCAATTCTTCGTTACCAATTTCCAATTATTATCCAATTATTACCAATTTCGTAATTATCAATGAATTATCCGTCTCTTTTGGCAAGTAGTGCAAATCTTATCAATTTTATGATAATGTTCTTGTGCGTTTAACGAGAAACGGCCCTCAACCTGCGACGAATTTAAATCCTACATTAACTCATCTTAAACGCAGTCGCGGTATTTCAACCACGACGACGCGCGTGGTCTTCGGCAAGTTGAAAAAAATTTGCATCACAAAGAGACGAGTGGTTGAACATTATTTCGCAACGCCGACGACGAAGATGGTAAGAACTCTTCCTTACTTTTCCCCAGTTAGAGGCTTTCCCGGCCTTTCCCAGCGCCCTGCTGAGCGATTCCGATAGCGCAGCACCGGATGTTCTTCAGGAATAACGCGTCCAGAAAAATTCAGTCGGGCGTAAGCGCAAGGGACAGGCTGGCGCGATTAATCGAGTTAGTTGTTCGCGATTTTCCAGCGTGGGGACGAGGTGGCGGCGGCGGCGGCGACGGCGGCTCAGACGACGTATTATTCGATGCAATCCGGCGGCGGCGACGGCGGGGGCGGAGGGGGGGGGGGTAGGCGAATGGTTTGGGGCGAGGGAAAAAAAGCACGAGGCGATGAGCATCGACGGATGAAGCCAGTTCCGCGGAAAGCTCCTTATCGAGAGGGGCGAATTTATTCGCGCCTCGACGACTTCGAAACTCTAATCTGCCGGCGCCGCCCGACAGCGGCCATCTTTCCGCCGATCGCTCTGTGAGTGTTTTTAAACGCGCCTCACTTGTCGTCGACGGTGAAACGCGGAAAGGCTTCGCCGGTGGAAAGTTTTGCTTTTACTTTCCCGGAACGAGACGAAGTCCTCGCTTTGTTTTAGATCTCTTTTAATGGGACGCCGTTCTTAATTACTCCCAAACGCGATCAGTTATGAATTGCTTCGGCGTTCTCCGCGAAAGTTTTCTAATAAGTGAGGATATGTACGTTCGATATGTGCGATATAATAAAAATGATATATTCCTTCATAAAACTTGATTCACGAAAACTCCCGTCTTTATATTAATCTCCAACTCTAAGTAGGTCAAAAAAGACTATAATGAAAAAATATGCGCTAGTTGTAAAAGCAAATCCGCATAAAAATTACAGCTACTATAATACGTAAATTTAAGCTTGTAAATAAAATTAATTTTAATGTTGTAACAAAGTAGGTTGCACAAATAAATAAATATATATACATAAATTGTAAATTTATTCATGCAATCAGCTTCGTTACAACATTAAGAATTAATTCTACCTGTAAATTTACATAGGTGTGGAAATTTACACTTGTGGTTGGTCTCAAAATTACCTATTGTAATAGTTTTGCATTACTCTTTTTAGTGGAACCTTGAGATGAAACCTATTATTAAGATGAAGATTGGGGAACGCGTATTTACAACTAAAAATAATAATTTACACACAAAAGAAATATCTCAATTTTCTTCGAAATTAATTTACAAAAACATAATGAGACGCGTCTTTATACGCTCGCGCTTTCAATTGTAAAACGTCTTTCGTAAGTAATTATGTATCTTATCGCGGCGATGGGAATCGAGATTCGTAGCGGAACAGGAAGTGGAGCACGCGGGTGGCACGGGTTGAAATCTACGATGTGTACACGGTGTGTGCGAAATGTATGCGCCGATACAAAAGCCTTCGAGGTATTCGCGCGCGGGAAAGAGATCGCATAGAAATGTGGCGCAAATGGTGCACTCGCGCAATGCACGCGCACACACACACGCGAAATGCAGACTTCGCACGATAATGCACGAATCACTTGGACCGGAAATTCCGTAAGATAGGCAGACGTGCGGAGGAGCGGAGCAAACATTAATTCCATTGTCTTCAGCGGAACGGACTGACTGGTGCTGAGAGAATGGCGCGGCTTTCGGTTCCATTAAACGCCAACGTATCCGCACCGAATTATATTATAATAACAATGTGAGATGCTAATATTCAATGGACTGCGACACGGCGCTTGAAATGCTAATGTCGCAACACGCCGGCGAACGGTATTTCAACGCACAAGAGAGAGATCTGGTTTTTATGTGCAGATTTTCTATGTATTTTAGTAACAACAATATGCTGCACTATTTTATTTTTTTCTATTTCAATAGCGGTTACTTAAAAGTTTGCTATTTCGACCAATAATATGGCAATGAATAGTAACGTTTAACAGAAAATTATTGTCCATCGAAAGTTAAATTAAAATAACAACGTAAGTTTATATTTTTAACAATATCATATAAGCATTAGTTCCTCCTTTTAATTATAATGAAAGGAATTGAATGACATATTTGCCTCTCTTTTCTCGGAAATCTTTTATTATTCACACACTTCGCAGCCTCTAAAATTCTTTTGCAGAAAGAGATCTCATAAATATTGTACTATCGCATCCAATATCGTAAAAAAGCGACACAACGTGCATAACATTATCGTTCCAGATGTGTTACAGGCAAACCCACATCTCGTACACATAATCCCACATCCGCAACTATTCTCGAGCTCGCTCCGCGCGAAGAAAGTATCGCGAGCTCGCGCTATCGCGTCATCGTGCACGACTCCAAGCTGAGAGCTTAGCGAGGCAGACAAACGGCCGTGGTGCGCGGCGAACATTAATTCCCGCTACCGCAAGTCGCGGTTTCTGAAGATTCGACGAACTCACGTATTAGACGAGACGAGATCTGCGGATGAGACCGCGCGTTAATCCAGTTGTTCTCAGAGTCAGCCGTCGAATGCAAGCCCTTAGCTCTGTTAAAGCAATGCGCATAAGCGACGTATGAGCGACGCAGCGGGGGAGATGTGCGTTGATCTCCAATATCTTACTAGTTTGGCATTTATACAGTTTGTGTCTGGGACACATGCAAGTTGTGTGATGCTAATGTAGTAATACCTACTGCAGCAATCACCAGAAAATGCACAATAGAGAGTGTTTTGATGTCAAATGCATAAGTCAATTGACTAAACATGATTATATTTCTTATACTCTATAAATATCAAATACCAGCACTTTTGCCTCGATATCTTACTTCCAGAGTTGAGATATTTAAGAAGCGTAATAAAAAAGTCTAAAATACACCTTGTGTTTGCATAGCAGAAAATCCTGGATATGAAAAATGTAATGTGATAAGACCAATTTTGCGAGCACTTTATCTAGATATCTTACTTTCAGTTCAAATATTTGAGAAACCAAAACATCGTGCAAAAAATCCAAATACGTCTTTCATACTCTTATATTTGTTACACGCGTCTTCCAACAAACAAACAATTCACGCGTCATATTTAATAAGTGAGTTTTTAATAAAATCATAATTAAAAATTTCTCGAACCAGCATCGATTTTTGAGTTTTTCTCTCTGAAATTAAAAGCAATACTAAAAGCAGTAAATGCAATACAATGCATCGGCAAATTCAAGACTGCGTATTAATTATTGAACGCGCTGAACAACGCCTATATAGAAGGATGTAACAAATTTCGCCTTTGTAATGCATATGGCACACGCCTTGTCTCACGCCTAGTTCACTCTCTCGGCGGTCTAGTGTGTATCGTAGAATACACTATGACGTAAACGCGAGGCATGGATGCACTTCTCGGATATTATGCACGTGAGGGATGCGAATGCGGTCACGAAATGACAATAATGCGGCGGTGCTGGGAAACGCCGGAGGGCTTGAAGAGCGCGCGTACGCGAATACCTCCTCTCTGCGAGAAATTCACGACGAAATACACCGGCAATGTGCGTTATCTCACCACGTAGGATTTTTAATCACACGCGATAACGAATTGTGTTGAATAGCAAGAAAAATGTGTACCGAGGGAAGAGTACGCGCGGGCGAGCGGGTTGTTAAATATTGTCTTATTGGACTTAGTGCATGGCCGTAGTGCTCGTTGCACAGCCGAGATGTTTAAATATTTCCCACGAGACGAAACAGACCGAACATCGGCAACGCGTAGCGGTACTTGCAAGCACAACGTGTCGCTATAATAACAGGGCTCAAGTGTGGTGCTTGTTCCACCGATAATAGTAATTCAACAGTAGTTTAAATGATTACTCATCATTTTCTCAACATACAACTAGGAAGAAATAAGAGAGAAATGTGTATATTTTTCAATAAAATAATCGATAAAAGTTCTCGGTCGAAGATATCTATGATTTACGTATGGTGCAAAATTCGTAACAACTACATTTACGGGGCGCTGTCTGAAAGTCAAGAAGGCCGAGGAAAGGGTTAACGATGCCGAAAGTGAATTTCGCGGCGGTCTTCATGGCTGACAAATGACTGTACGGTCGTCGTCGTTGTCGTTTTCAGAGGTGCCGCGCCGGGCGCCGAGCCATCCCCCGCGAAGGGGTGTCTGGCGCGTTCTCCCCGCGGAGAAAACACCGCAGCGCAAACTGAAACTCCGTCCGGTCGTCGCTTATTTATGTATGAAACCGTAGCCTTACGTACACCGTCCTTGGGTACCCTTTTCGTTGTATTTGGCTTCTTCGCTTCATGCTCCTTCGTGTCCACGAGCGAACTTGTGCGTTATTCATACGTCGCGGCTGAACGATGAGCGACATCCACCCTCTCCTGCCCCCCCTCCCCCACCCACCCTTCAGCGCTGTGGAAACTCCAACGGCAAGTCGGAAAGTCACGGACGCGCCTTCCATCATAACGGGGCTAACTCTGAAGAACATCGGGCGCATCTTTCAAACGAGAAAGACGGAC
This sequence comes from Linepithema humile, assembly GCF_040581485.1. Classification (NCBI taxonomy): domain Eukaryota; kingdom Metazoa; phylum Arthropoda; class Insecta; order Hymenoptera; family Formicidae; genus Linepithema; species Linepithema humile. The sequence continues at coordinate 8,549,387 of NC_090128.1, read as the reverse complement.
AAGTTGAGGCAGTTTTGAAATTTTGATAAGCTTGTATAATGTATTTTTGGTCAGTATTAATATGAAAAAGAGAATCGCTAAAAAATGTGAATTATGCAATATTTAAATAAATCAGCAAAATTTCTATTGAACATTGATGTTTCGCTATTTCCACTGACGCCAATCTCGAAATTTACCAAATAATTTCACATTTAAAGAATAAAAAAATATATTTAACAGACAAAATTGGAAAAGATGCACCGGTCGGAGAACCGCTGGCGGATTTAATCGCGTGTTTACACGCGTCTTATTTACGCTCGATATCGCCGACTCCCGGTACTCTCGTGATCGCCGGAAGCGCGAATTCATGAATTGGATTTTCGTTACTCGCTCGGCGCGCTGCTCGCTACACTCGCAGATGCAATAACGCGCGTCGCATCAGCTTGAAAGCAAACGAAAATAACTCCGAGGTCCCGATGGGATGGTGCTGTTTCGCTAACCGAAAACATTATTTAAACTTTCGCACCTCGCCGCATATCGGCCACTTATATTACCCGTTTCCGCCAGCAAATTGAATTGAACTCGTTAAACGTGTAGAAAACAAATAGTGTATTAAATTGTTCGCCGTTGTTTCGATTGACCGAAATGTTGCCAAACTCAAAAGTTATCAAAATATTGTAGTTACATGAAATTTACCTTTATCTATTCAATAATTCATAGTTGACATTTTTCCTGTTTAATAACTCATGTATTTTTGTTTGTCTGATTCTGGAATTTTATTTGTAAAACACTAAATCGAAAAATCTTATTTACTATTTTTTATGCATCAGCTTTTATTCACGCTGCAAAAAATGGAACAATTTTCCGAACATATCATCTGTATTCTTTTTCTACCGTTGTATTTAACTCATTGGCAAATTCACAATATAAAAAAATAAAAAATAAATAAAAATTGTTAGTTATTAAATGAGCGAGAAAAAATGTGGCTATTCTTTCGTATTGCATTTCCATTGAGCGTCAGAGATCATAAAAGTCAACTCGAGATTTTAATAAGGTCTATAATCTACAAACAAATTTACTCATGACAAGTATATCAATTTCCCGGTAAGCAGAAACATGAGAATGTGAGCAAACCGCGCCGGCAAAAAAGCCGAAACCGGTGGAGAACGGAAAGTGCTGTTCGAGATCGGCAGGAACCGCGTGTGCCGCTGCTCGACGTAAAGTGCATTAGCGTTGGAAGTCCGAGCGACCCCGCAAAACCGATACGTCGCAATACCACGCCCGCCGGCTTCTCGCAAAAAGTCGCGGGAATTCCACCGACGGTAAGAAGTATCGGCGAGGGTTGACGAATGAAGGCGTCACCGAGGTGGTTAACCGTTTCGCCTAGGCAAGTACATCACGGACTTCATTACTCCGTGCACCAAGTTTGATCGCCCCAGTTCGCGCCGTAATTCCGCGAGGTGACGACTAGCTGTGCTCCCCAATCGCTTACATTTACGTCGTGGATCTTCGGGCATAATGGAATGGAAGGGCTTAATCATTTCTGTGCGATATGTCCTTATTTACTTAGTACTACATCGCATAACAGACGCAAGTTGCAGTTGCGGCGTCGGAGATTTCGAATGTAACGCGACAGACGCTGGTGGAGAGCTTCGTAAGTCTTTAGGCTAACTGCTGTAACTACTCTGACACTTGCCACAAACTGGCTTGATAAATTCTCAAATGCGCGTTTAATTAAGGCCTGTACATGATTAATCTAGAAAATTATTGTCAGAGTGTTCCGCAAATTTGAGAGACGTTACTCGTGTTTGCGCGTAGAACGTTGAACATGTTAAAAACTATGAAGTAATTACTTATTTTTAAACTTTCCGTTACATCTGTTGTTCACTTATTGTTATAACGACTTGGAAAAAATTGAAAAAAGTTTCAAATACCATCTCGGATCGTAACATATTAATTAGGGAAAATTAGAGATCATTTGAGATATTCTGAATCGAATATCGAAGGTTGTCAATAAATGTTGAGAGTAATTAATGTCTGGAGAAACGATTAATCGATACTTTTCTTTCTATGTGTAACAAAACGCGAAGCAGAAGCCAAGCGGCGTTGGCGGCGAACGAGGCTGAGGAGGAAGAAGAAGCGGTCGCGGATAAGCGGACGAGCAACGTTGCCGCCGGACAGAGTGAATTATGGGACAATTAGTTCCGGCAGATATATAAGCCCCAGACTCAGAACCGAGCCGCTCTTTCCCGCCACGTTCTATCCGCGCTCTTGTATCCTCTCTTCCTGCCGACTCGCCGCCGCTTGCTTGGGAGGAGAAGTGGACTCGCTTGCCCGGGTCTCGAGGGAAGCGCTCGCAAGAGCCCGAGCTTTTCGCGCGCACTCTGAAAGCTAAGGGAAGGCACCGGACGACTCGTTAACCACCGACGCAACGGTTCTTTGTGTCTAGCCCGTGTCTGGTTCTTTGTCTTTTTCCCCACGGCTTCCGCTCTACCGTGTTGCGCAGTGCGTTTCGGGGATTCCTCTCAAATCCCGCTTGAATCATTCTAATATAGGATTCAAGTGACGAAAGTGCGCAATTTTTTCATTCTCAAAATTCGAGTTCCCTCAAATTTTACGAATTTACTGAAAACGTATAGTACAAAAAATTCGAAACATTTCTGAAAATAAAAAATACGTGACCCAAAATGTAAAAAAAAAGTTTAATGCATCCGAATCGTTAGATATTAGAATTTAAGAATCTAAGATTCGGAAAACGCAAGGTTGTAAAAATTTCAAATAATATAACAATCGATAATGTGTTATGTGAAAGAATTGACACTAACGTTGCAACATCGCGGAATATAATCCTCAAGCATTGTACAGATGTAATAATTGATAGACAACTGTTACTCAATGAGTTGAAAATTATTTAAGCACAGTGATATATTTGCAAGAGAACACTTCGACCACGGAAGGTGGGTGCGAAAATCTCGGAACAGATCTCTTCCAGGATTAGCAGTGAGCAGATCACGAAGCAATGCGGTTGAGCCCGATCGGGCAGATGTGGAGCGCTCCGGTGAACGTCTTGTTCAATTATGCAGCGGCCTGAAATACCTGTCCGCTGACGAGCTCGTCGTCTCCGAGTCCGGAACGCGCTTGTAACCGCCGGGACGTTTCTCGACTACACGTGCGATCTTTGGAATTCCGACGACGACGCTCAAAAGCGCAAATAGTCTGGCAAATTCTGCCTTCGCGGCTATGAGCGATTGCAATTTTCGTCGCGTAATTGGTCGGTTAATATTATCACGCTTAATCTTCATCGAAAAGCGCATGGGCTACTAATGTCATTAATTTTAGTTCGATTAAAAAGAGACCGATAATCTCGATTCGTAACAGTAAATAATTTATCAGCTACAGTCAAAATGTGTCTAAATAAATTTCACGGATTGATATGATTGTACAAGGTATTATTTCTTAAAAAGTAGGATGTTTACATGCAATAGCAAAGAATAAAAAAAAGTAGAAAACATTTTAATACAGAACAGTAAGAACAATATTTTCTTTTCATCGACTAAATTATGTAAATCCAATGAAATTGTGATTTTCGTCAGAATTTTATGACTCTTTTAAAAAATTTCCATTTAATCGTTCAATATAACTTTCAAAACAAAAATCGACTTTAATCTCGTCGGAACATCTATAGCTAAAAGAAAATGCGGTTGATGGCGGGCTGTGCACATCGTACCGTATTTAATAAAAGCGCGTATATGTATGTTTGTTTCTGCCCAAATAAAGTCCGATATATGTCGATCCGGGCCATCGGCAGTTCCGTTAAATTTCCGCGAATGACCACCGAAAAGGCAATCAGCGTTCTCGACCATCGATGTCGGGTTTTATCCGCATCGCGGAATCATCGGCGCGCATAAACCCGTAATAACTACTCGGATGACGGGAAGGATCGTCCGTCTACCTTCCGGGACCCGGCTAACAGTCGCACGTTGTCGCGGTTATTGACGGTGGTTCAGTAATTCCGACGGTATTTTGCGGTTTACGTATTGCACAAGTATTTTCCATTTCGCGTCACTCGTTACAACGTTTGATGCAACTAGTTATGCCAGTCTCCGCGTGCGAATCGAATTTATCCATGGAACATTCATCGATTTGACATGAGTTAGATTCTTACGAGTTATATTTTTCCACGATGTTGGAAATGATAAAAGAAATAGAATTTTGGACAAATATTTTTTAAACGTGTGCTTATCGATAAAATTCGCGGATCGCGCAACATTAAAAAAAAATCCTAATTCTTTCCTCACATATGCAGCAGTTTGCTGAATTTCTATACATTTCTTTCATAAAACTCACCGAGATATTAATGTTGCATTATACATAATAAATACTATTATTGGAGATCACTCACGAGTTAATAGAGTCGCACCCGATAATTTTCATCCAATATCGCCCCCGAGCTTCAATACTTAGTTAATACGGTAGCTAAAGCATCGTTACCAAGTCAGTCCCGCTCCTCGGCATCAAAAGCGAAATATCGATACTTCAATACGACCGCAGCACCGCAAGCGTCCCTCGTAACCCGCTTTGATTGAAAATTTGCGAGTAGTCTGCGGCTCGTCGGTAGGAGGGGACCGCGAAAAAATTGCGCGGCGATCGGCAGGAGGAATCGGCGACGATATCACGCGCGCAGATATCGTTCGCAGACAGGTTTGGGATTTGGTGGATTTGAATTTGTTGCGGTCGAGTGTCGCGGCCGGAGACCCGAGAATCGGGTCGCGCGGATATGCGCGCTGTCGTTTGCCAGGTGGACGCCGCTTGACGTTTCTGCTTGTTTTCACGAGGCAAATAGATAAATCACGGAGCACCGCATCGTAGCGAGAGAGAGAGAGAGAGAGAGAGAGCTTCCGAATGTTCACGCCGCCGATCCCAGCAGTCTTGTCGAGAGAAAATGTAGCTCAGTCGCGCGCGCGATGTGTCGCGCGTCGACAGCCGAGTAACAATTCGCTCGACGCGTTTGACAGATGACGGGAAATTATTGTCGCGGACGAGAGTCGGTTACAAGTCCGGTGCTTTTAATCAGAATTCTCATCATACTTCACGCATTTTGTTCAACGACGAAAGGAGGAGAGAAAAAGAATGTGGGGTGAAAAATGCAGCCAAGAGAAATAAACACGTGTTACCGCGTTTGGTCCGTGATACTTTTAGAAAGTAAATCTTTCGTGTACGTATCATCGATTACTCGAAAATTCCAGCAAACATTTATTGAAACACTGGATATTTTTGTAACCAGTCTTCAGATTGCGGGATTCGTAAAGTCCGAAATTTATGAGTCATATAATCTTCAAATGTGTTTTCCGGCTCTCGCACAGAATGTTAATCTTTCAGATCCTTGAAATCTTGGATTTATGAACTTCGTCCAAATCCTCGGATTTCGAGATTCATAAATCTATCACAACGTAGTTTGTCTACAATGTTATCTCTGAAATCTCTTTTGCATTCTCGTTTAATTTTACGATGGCTTTACGCGCGTATCGATTACACGTTACACGCGAATATATCGCTCCTGTCCATTATTTTATAAACAATTCGCTCCAGATTTATTCATTCATACACGTGAATCCTTATTACATTGCGCATCTTTATTACAGCCTGGCGATCGATCGCATAATTGCAGCAAGCGACACACCCTAATCCAACACTAGTACTACGTTTGTCTTCATTTCGTTCACCAGGAGCTACGATCAGCGGCGCGTTTCTCTTCGGGGTGGGTCGGGCCTCCTGATTAATGATCCCGCTAATCAAATAAACAATTCTACATCTGTCGACCGAGTGTGTTACCGAGTCGCGGCCAGACGCCCGTCCCCCTGTCTTTTTCCGGTGCGATTCCCCTTCCCCCGCCCAATCCTGTGGAAGACATGGTTTATCTTCGGTTCCCGACAGTCGTCGTCGATTCGTTCGCTCCTCACGGCTCGACTCGCGTTCCTTCGACCGAGACGAAGTGAGTGCAAGAAGCGGTACACAAATGCCGAAGAAAAGCACGAGTTCGAGTTTTAGAGGGCTGACGAGGGCCCGGAGGGCGAGGCCCCGAAGAAAAACGCGCTTGCCTCGCGGCGTGACTTCGGAGTGGCAATTAGAA